>NC_056733.1:1184231719-1184421719 GCF_019279795.1 Protopterus annectens | reverse complement strand
TGAGGAATAGAATACCCACCCTGGGAATCACTCCACTGACTATACTTCAGTAGACACACTGGGGAGTATCATCGGGTGGCATGATGCCAGTGTATTCCCATGGGCTAGCCTTGTAAAGCCTCCATGGCCATTTGCTATGTACACATCCATGACTCTTTGAACCTATGGATCTCAGTACTGTTAAATGTGTGTGTGTTTGTGTATGTATGTGTGTGTTTGTGTGTGTGTGTGTGTGTGTGTGTGTGTGTGTGTGTGTGTGTGTGTGTGTGTGTGTGTGTGTGTGTGTGTGTGTGCATTAGTGTGTCTGAAAGTGTTTGTGAGTGTTTAAACATGTGGGTGAAAGTAGTTGGTGGCCCATCTCACCCAGTACAACTACCATTGCTGTACCTTACACGTATTATAGATGTTATTCACTATATAGGTACCTTGGGACACTCCACAACCTATAAGCTTTGTGGTGTGTGCAGTCACTGCATAACACTATAATACCAATAACCACATAGCTAGGGGCTCTAATATGAGCCTGGCAGGTGTGTGTGTGTGTGTGTGTGTGTGTGTGTGTGTGTGTGTGTGTGTGTGTGTGTGTGCGTGTGTGTGTGTGTACCTGTGCGTGTGTGTGTGTGTGTGTGTGTGTGTGTGTGTGTGTGTGTGTGTGTGTGTGTGTGTGTGTGTGCGTGTGCATTGGTGTATATAGCAGTGGTTGGGAGTGTGTAGATTTGTATGTGACACTATTATGAGTACTCTCACATCCAGTACATCCAGCATTGCCATACCCCATCAGGCCACATGATTTTATTAACCTTACAGGTACCTTGTAACATGCATCACACTAATAGTCCTGTGCCACCTGCAATAACCACATAATAATGTGGTACCACAACTTGATGTGTAGGTGTTCCAAACACAGCACTGGCAGCTGTGATCCTGTGTGCATGTGTGTGTGTGTGTGTGTGTGTGTGTGTGTGTGTGTGTGTGTGTGTGTGTGTGTGTGTGTGTGTGTGCGTGTGCATTGGTGTGTATAGCAGTGGTTGTGAGTGTGTAGATTTGTATGTGGCACTATTATGAGTACTCTCACAACCAGTACATCCACCATTGCCGTACGTCATAAGGCCATGTGATGTTATTCACCTTACAGGTACCTTGTAACACTTATCACACTAATAGTCCTGTGCCACCTGCAATAACCACATAATAGTGTGGTACCACAACTTGATCGGTAGGGGTTCCAAACACAGCACTGGCAACTGTAATCCTGTGTGTGCATGTGTGTGTGTGTGTGTGTGTGTGTGTGTGTGTGTGTGTGTGTGTGTGTGTGTGTGTGTGTGTGTGTGTGAACAGTATTCTCTATGTGTTTAGTCGACACAATATCCTCTGGGGTTGATGGCATTAGCAATCTGAGGTGTGTTCCACCCACCACACTTACCATTGTCCACTATACTAGAGCTGATGTCAACCACCATAGACTGAGATACAAGCTCTCAGCCTTATAAGCTGTGAGGCATATGCAAGAACTGTTACACAGACATGGGAAATGTGTGCAGATACAGCTGTACCCTGACAGTGATGTGGTTGATGTGTTACTACACTGGCATACCCCTTGTTGATGTCTTCAGGGCCACGTCCTGCTGACAAACAGACACCCGGAACACAAACAGAATACAGCATGTGAGAACACATTCAATTAGTGTTACTACCACCAATAATGCATCATGGCTGAAAAGGTAAACACACTCTCTGATGTGTATCCATTACAAATGCCAGACAACAGCACCTTACACAGCATTAAATAGTTACACTCTACTAAAGTCACTCTGCACTCTGTGCATCAGACCCATATACGCATGTCCCTTATCGATGGTATGGATGGCATGGATGTGGCACAGGTATCATCATATGCACAGGGTGTTGTGTGGGTTTACCAGCAGCTTAGGCTGGGCCACATGGTTGACGTCATGTGTATGTGTTTGGAGGGTGTTCATTAAATGGGCAGTGCAGGGGTGGTGTGTGTTTTTGTGTGTGTGTGTGTGTGTGTGTGTGTGTGTGTGTGTGTGTGTGTGTAGTGACTTTTCTGGTGGTGATGTATGTGTGTTTGTATGTACACAGTCACTCCATGTGTGAACCTTATACAGGGGTATTTTGGACAGCTGTGGGGTGTACATGACAGGGTGTACAGTTCATCATCTTTGGCCATGGACACGGGAACTGGGCCTGCCAGGGGTATCACCGGCACCAGCAGGGCTGAGTCCAGATGCAATACTACTCCACACTGGTGACTGTTGCCTGCTGGATCCATGTCCCTGTTGGGACCGGCCATGATCATGTGCCTACAGCCAGATGCATTGTGGCATGGACAGCACATCCCTTTCTGTAGTGCTGGTAGTACTGCCAGCATAAGAATGTGATGGTGCATGGTCACATAGACCCTCAGCTGCTGGCCAGTGTCCTCCAAATGCTCAAGCACAGATATTCCATAGTCAAGGTGTGACAAGGTCTCCCCCCACCATCTATCCATGAGCCCAGTATGCTCACAGATGGCTGCAGTGAGTTCATATTGCCACGGACACCAGGGACGTGCTTATCCATGACCCTGCATATATGTCTTGTATTACATTCATTATGTGCCTGTGCCCCCATGACAACCTGAAGCATGCATCTGGTGACTGCTGCCATGGCACTTGTAAAAGGGGCATTATGGACTGCAATCCTCCTTCAAGCACCTCTGCCCATCTGCTTGTGTGGGACCTCACCAGCACTTGGGCTATGGCTAGTGCCTGCACCCTCACTTGCCATAGTCACTACAGTAGCCTGTTCCATGCCACCACCTGCCATCTGTCCATTATCTGCAGCCACTGGTGATGGGGTATGTGTGGGCATTGTGACTGTGTGCAGGGATGGTGATGAAAATAGTGGGATGGCAACCAATGGCACAGTATCAGCCTCTGGCAACCTCACCTGTGCCTCAATATGACTGCCATCATTGTCAGATTCTGCAGAGACACTGACATCAGTATCAGAGCGGGAAGGACCGTAGCCACCATGTCCACCTTTGAGGAAAAACAACATATGTTAATTATTAGTGGCACGATAACATTTGCTGTTACACACACACACACACACACACACACACACACACACACACACACACACACACACACATGAGGTGCCTCAAAGGCATTACACAGACCTCACATTAGCTGACTGGGGGCATTCACGATGCACAGTCAGGCAATAACATACACACTCTGGATGGACCCTCAGCATCATGCAGTGTAGCCCTTCCAATTACAGTTACTACTAATATACACCTCTGGGATATGTGAGTGGTGTTAGCAGATGATGGGCCTTCACCTAGCACACACTGCACTCATGTAAATTATTGCTGTTGACCTGTATAGCACTGTGGCAAGTCCTAGAGAACATACACCCCAACTGTACAGGGTTTTGCTGAATGTCTTCATGCGTGGCTCATATGTTTGTTTCGCTACTCATAACTCCTGTGTTTGTCTGATACATTTCTGGGTTGGCCTGTGGACTGGCACCACTAAGTAATGTCCTAATTGGAGGTGCAGACTGCATAGCCTGCAGTACATATATTTTAAAACAAAGCCAGTTACTCAAACAACTTCCCAAGCTTACAGTGGATATAGTAAGTGTACACACACCTGTTAACATGCCAGGTTTTTGTGATATATCACATGAGACCTCAGAACTCAGGTCATAACACTGCCATCATTTCATATGACATATAACCTGTGCAATCCAAATGAAGAACATACACACCAGTTACAGATAACATCTGGTAACTGAAATAGGTACAATAGGCTGGTTTCATGAGTGTGCCCACTTTTAAAGTAATACTGTGTAAAAGCAACTTTTTATTTAATCACAGCATGCAGTCCTCTTGGGAAGGTGTCTATCAGCATGGCACATCTTGACTTGCCAATGTTTGCACATTCTCCCTTACAAAACACCTCCAACTATGTCAGATTGCAAGGGCATCCCCTGTGCACTGGTCTCTTCAGGTCACCCTGCATATATCCTATTGGACGTAGGTGTGGGCTCTGACTTAGCCAGTGCAGAACATTGCATGTGTTCTGGTGAAGCCATCATTTTGCTGATAGGGACATATGGTTTGGGCCATTGTTGTATGGAAAGGTGGAATTCCTCACCATCCACAGCTATGTGACAGACACCAGAGTGTTTTGGAGCCACAAGGGAGCAGTGTTTGGAACTGTTCATAATCCCCTCTAACTTGGCTACAGCCCCAGATCCAGCTTGTGAATGGCAACCCCAAAGCAGGACTCTGCCATCACCATGCTTCTAAGTGGGGGTGGTGCTGTTGTGGTCATGTGCAGTGGTGATATTATGCCAAACACACCTGTCAGAATTATGGCCATTGAGTACAGCTGTGGTCTCATGTTACCATAACACATTTTCCCACTTGCTTTTTGGAGACATGATGTATTGTTTTCAGACTTTCACCAGGCCTGTATATTGTTTGGTGTGAGGAGCTTCTGTCATATTCCAACCCTACCCTATAGGCAAGACACATGGAGATCATGGAAGGTTGTTTTGACATGTAGTACACACCCAGTACTTGCTGGAGATTCCTGCTACTCCTTCACTGTTGCTGAAAGGTTTCTGGCAGACTCCCTGGCCAATTTTGGTCTTGTATTCTCATAGACTTTGGTAGGATGTCCACTCCTTTGCAATGTCACTATAGCCCCATATTTACACCACCTTTTGATGACTGTCTGCACTGTGTTCCATGGTAAGTGCAGTGCTGTGTAAATGTTGGGTACCCTTCTCCAGGCTGATACATCTCAAACATGTGGTCCCTTAGCAGCTTCATCAGCTCTATGTGAACCATGGCTGTTGCTGGAGCAGGCAACTGGGTATATGTTAGGATAATCCTGGTAGGACAGCTGACTGCTAGTTGCTGTTAATCAAAGATTCTCTGTAATTGATGGTTGTTTTGTACCCAGTAAGATGCACTGTTGTAATTAAACAAAAGCTGCCTCAACACAGTACTAGCTTCAGCTTGTGCACATATATGCATCTAGGTTGTTGTACTATTGTTATGTGTCAATATTGTTCCCCTAACAGATTTGTTTGCTTTACAATTGAATTGTACAGGTTATAGGTCACATGAAAGGTTGGCAGTATTCTGAACTTGTCTATTGTGCTCTCATTTTGTATATCATGCATACCTGGCATTCTAACAGGTGTGTACATGAGTTATATGCACTGTATACCACTAATTGCTACAATATGACCCTAGTTTTGGGACTTCTTCATCCCATTTTGTCAGTCTTTTTCCAGGTGTCCTGCAATGACAGGTTGTGACGTATGCTACAGATGTGACATCTCCTACAAATAGGCCCCTGTCATGACCACCATGATGCAATGCAGTAAACACCACCTCCACCACCACAGGTGAACATGCAGATATTGCCAGATGGCTGAGTGTAACAGTTGTGTGCATGGTCACATGCCTTAACTTTAGCATGCCTGAGGTACTTGGGAGCCACAACAGGGAAGTGCCATACTTACTGGTTTAGGCTGCTGTTCCATGTGCAGACCAGAGGGACCTATGTAGTTGTGAGGGAGAGGTACTGTCAGCAGATTCACATTAGGCATTGTTACAAGATGAACACTACATTTCTGCACCTTTGTAGTACACACTATGATATTACACAATTTGCTGTCCTTCAGCATAGATGTGCACTTGTGTGCATTGCTACACCCCACCCACTAATCTATTTTGCACTGACATATGCATCTTCAGACTGTATAGAAGACAGTTTAAATGCTGCCTCATTACATTGATGTGCACTTTGCCTTACCTGGATGCTCCTGGCCTGTTGCCTGGGTGCCACCCACCTATACAACTGCTGTTTCCTGTGTTTGAGTTTGTGTGGGGGGCTACCCCAAGGTTGGCAAGGAGGTACTCTGTCGCCATAAGTGGGGCCTGTGTGGCTGGCCTCCCACCGGTAGCAGTACAATCCCTTGGTACAGCAGCAACCCTTTGCCAGGCATGACCTATCAGGTCAGTTGCTCTATGCCTGACCTGATTGTGTGTGCATCCATGGTGGCCCAACATGTTCACTCTGTGGATGATCTTATCTGATGGGGAAGTCCGCTTCTGCAGATTTTGTAGGCTACGGCCAGAAAGGATAGCATAGTTTAAGATTACAGCTTCTGTGATGGCTGCTGTCTATGCATCAGTGTAAGGCATTTTCCGCTGCATGGCACCTGGAGGACATACACATCACAGAACCTCAGACATTGCCTAGAGTTCTTTACAGATTCATCACATGCATATGGACTATCATTAGCCACCACTTACAAACACATCATACCCCTGTACCTGGCAGTACTGTATGAACATGCATTTTACTCCTGGTCCTGATGTGTCATGTTCCCTCCATTGAAGGCCAGTACATTGCATAAACCACCATTCAACATTCCTGTTTGTGTAGAGGGATGACAGTGGCCGTGTTCCTTGCAGATGTAATGTCAATGGTGCTCAGGCTTAGCTTGCATATAGTGTGTAATGGAGATAGAAGAATATGCCTGGGTTCATGTAGGATACAGACAGGAATGTTATCAGGCCCCAAGGGGACTTGCTTTTGTTAACTTTGATTAGGCAGTGTGGACTTGATCTATGATGATGAGGGGAGGGGTACGTGTGCTGTGCATATCCACCTATACTGATGGTGATCCAGGGTGGTGATGTTTGCCCTAAACCTGTCTGCAGCAGGTTACCTGTAGCTATGGTATGTGTGTATGTGCTGTGATTGACCACCATTACAGGGTGGGTTGGGTTGGCGCCTCTGGGACTGCAGACATATGTGAATATGGATTTGTGATTGCCCTTAGTGGATGTGTCCAATTTGTACTCATAGTTAGCCTTACAGTAATCCACCTGTGACCTATTATGCTCATTCAGACAAAGGTTGACATGCCATCCAGTTGGTGTCTGCTCCTACTTTGCCCTGTGCAACCAATATAGCATCACATTATGTGATTTATGCATTGCTGCTGTCCAGCAAAGGGATTTTCTCTACTTTGGTGAAGACAGGTTTTACATGTAAGGTATTGCTGAGGCCATACATCTATATGGGTGGTCATATGTCTGTTTGTAGTAGGCATGGACACAAGGTCAGAACACAGTTGACCACCTGATACTCATGCTTATTATACTACCCATGTCTGTGTCAGGACAATGACACCACCAGTAGCTGTTGAGGTGTAACTCTGTTGGATGCACAGAAACTATGGTTACACATGTGTACAACATGTACAGCTTATTCACCTGACATTTTGCATCCCATGTCACTTGTTATGAGGCAGCCAGGTACACCTACCCTTGCATACATATGCACAGGTAATACCTGCTATACATTTCTGTTGTATGTTAGTATGGCACACTGTAATGACAGTCTTGCTGCTCAGTCAGTCATGTCAACCTGTTAGGGCAGGACATCTGTAGGAAAACACACATACATGGTGGGCTATGGGCCACAATTAGTGAAACTTTCTTCATATTGCTGTAACACACATATGCCATTTAATAGTGCAGTAGCCTTTGTATTCACAGACATACCCTGGAGGATGGCAGGCAGAGGGGTCTATATTAGAACATTGAATATTTAGCAGTTCGAATCACTAAAGGTCGACCTTTAGTGATCGAACTGTTAAAACATTGAATGTTCAGAAAAAAAAATAAAAATAACAAAAAAAACCTAAACGGCAAGCCCTCCTGCACCCCCCCCCCCGCTACTTAAATATACCAACTCTGGGACCGCACTACATTGAACTAAAAGGAAATCTCCTCTTACGGAGATTTCCGTTCACTTGTTAGATGTTCTGCAGTTTCGCTATTCTTGTGTCGACAATGTCAGATTTGACATTGTCAGCTTTTGAGAATGTAATATAGAACCCAGGCAGAGAAGTGAAAGGCTAGGTGTGTGATAGTGAGGGTAGGCACTGTTAATGTTATGACCGGTATGATGTACAGCTGTGTGTATTGGAGTCGGGTACAAATAGTTCTATCATGGTGTGTATGGGAGGAGAAATGATGTAGGGGTTAACCTGAAGGAACATTAGGCCAAGAGTGTTTGTGGAGGTGATAAGAGTGTCGGGTAGAGTGATGTTCAGCAGGCTAAGAAATGATGGTGTAATATTGACAGTTGTTAGTGCATATGCTCCACTAATTGCATGTGTGATGGATGAGACAGATGTACTTTGGTGTGGTTGGATAAAGTGGTGATGTGTGTACCCAAGGGTGAGTGAGTGGTGACTGGAGCAGATTTCAATGGGCACGTTGGTGAAGGGGACAGAGGAGATGCAGAAGTGATGTGTAGGTATGTTGTTCAGCAAAGGAATGTAGAAGGTGAGATGGTGGTGGAGTTTGCAACAGAGATTGGACATGAGTGTGGTGAATAAATAGTATTACAAGGCTGAGGGGCATAGGGTGACATACAAGAGTGGAGGAAGATGCACACAGGTGGATTATCTCCTATGCAGCTGGGCCTGTTTGAAGGGGATTGGTAACTGTAAATTGGTGACAGGGGAAAGTGTAGTTAGGCAGCATGGAAGGTTGGTCTGTGGGACGACGTTGATGATCACGAAGAGGGGGAGGAGTGTGACAGCAGCACCATGTATCAAATGATGGATACTGAGAAAGGGTGATTGTGAGGTTGAGTTCAGGGAAGAGTTAAGACAGGCACTGGGTGGCAATGAAGAGTTAGCAAATATCTGGGTAAGTACATTCGAGCTTGTAAGGGAGATGAGTAGAACGGGGCTCGGTGTGACATCTTCACAGAGGAAGGAGGCCAAGCAGACCTGGTGGTGGCATGAGGAAGTACAAGGTAGTATACAGAGAAAGAGGTTGGCCAAGGAAAGGTGGGATTGTCAGACAGATTCAGAAAGTAGACAGGTATATAGGGAGATGGGGTGCATGGCAAAGAGAGTGGTGGCAAACTCTGAGGATGGGGCATCTGAAGGGATGTATGTAAGGTTGGACACCAAGGATGGAGAATAGAACCTGTACCAACTGCCTTGACAGAGGCATGTAGCTAGGAAGGATGTGCAGCAGATAAGGCTGATAAAGGATACTGGTGGAAGTAAACTCACTAGTGAGAAGAGTGTGTCTAGCAGGTGGAAACAGTACTTTGATGGGCTGTTGAAAGAAGAGAATGAGAGAGTGAGAAGGCTGGATGATGTGGGTATGGTGAATTGGGATGTGCAGCAGATTATTAAGGGGAAAGTAAGGATAGCTATGAACAGGTTTAAGAATAGAAAGGCTATTGGTCCAGATGACATACCTATGAAAGCATGGATGTGTTTAGGACAAATGGCAGTGGTCTTTTTAACTGGATTGTTTACCGTAATCTAAGAAAGTGAGAGCATACGTGAAGAGTGGATGAAATTTGTTTGTTTATTTAACATTTGTTAACCGGGAAAGTCTGACTTGGAATGAAGTCAATTTTCAGAGGAGGCCTGGGGAAAAATGCTCCAGGTGCATGTCTTTGTAATGTGGGAGGAAACCGGAGCACCTGGAGGAAACCCACACGGATGCAGGGAGGACATGCAGAGTCAACACAGAAGGCACCCCAGCTGAGAATCGAACCAGAGAACCTCTTGTTGTGATGCGACAATTCTACCGCTGCACCACTGCACCATCCATGTTTGGGTACTGATTATGAGAATAAGAGTGGTGTGCAGAGCTGTAGTAACTACAGAGGGATAACTTGGATCAGTCACAGCATGAGAAAATGGTAAAGAGTAGTGGAAGCAAGGCTAAGAAGGGAGGTGAGGATTATTGATAAGCAGCATGGCTTCATGCCAGGAAAGAGCAGTACAGATGAGATGTTTGCTCTGAGAGTGTTGATGGGGACATACAGAGAAGGTCAGACGTACATCCATTGTATCTTTGTGGACATAGAGACAGCATATGACAGGATACCTAGCGAGGAGTTGTGGTATTGTATGAGGTGGTCAGGAGTGGCAGAGGAATCCATAAGAATGCTACAAGATATGTACAAGGCTAGTGTGACAGCAGTGAGTTCTGCATTGGGAGTGATAGGTGTGTTTAAGGTGGAGGTGGAAATACATCAGGGATCAGCTATGAGTCCTTTCTTATTTGCAGTGGCGATGGACAGGTTTATACGCATGATCAGACAGGAGTCCCCCTAGACTGTGCTGTTTGCAGATGATATTGTGGTCTGTACTGAGAGTAGGGAACAGGTTGAGGAGACCACAGATAGGTGGAGTATGGTCTAGAGAGAGGAGGAATGATGGTCAGCAGGACTAAGACAGAATATATGTGTGTGAATGGGAGGGAGGATGGAGAAATGGTGAGGATGCAGGGAGTACAGTTTTCAAAGATGGATAGGTGTAAATACTTGGGAACAACAGTTCAGAGTAATGGCGAGTGTGGGGGATAGGTGAAAACGTGCATATGAGCAGGATGTGGGTTGTGGGGAAGAGTTTCATGTATGATTTGTGACTGGCAAGTACCATTAAGAGTGATAGGGAAGGTCTATGAGACGGTAGTCAGACCAGCTATGTTATATGGGTTGGAGACATTCGCATTAAAAAAAGATGCACAAGTCAGAGCTGGATGTAGCAGAGTTACTGATGGTATGATTTGCACTGGGTGTGGCCTAGCAGTGTCGCAGTCACTATTGTACAGCACACACTCCAGTAGTGATCATATGTGAGCTATCCTTTCCTGGGGTGATTCAGGGCCCTGAGCTGTGTTCTATGCCACTGCAGACAGGCACAGTTTCTATGGCCATAGGTTCTGCTCAACAATATATCAGTACAGCATGTGTTGTTGAGACATAATATAGTTTGAACTTCCTATTTTGCAGTTTTACATGCCCCCTACTACATTCCATCACAGGCTTAATTGTTTGACATAGCTGTGTTTTTTGTTTTCAGTTCAGTTGGTATACTCCATTAGTCTCAGTGTGTGAGTGTGTGTGTGTGTGTGTGTGTGTGTGTGTGTGTGTGTGTGTGTGTGTGTGTGTGTGTGTGTGTGTGTGTGTGTGTGTGTGTGTGAGTGTGTGTCTCTCTCTCTCTCTCTCTCTCTCTGAGACAGATGTAGGATATACATCTGTTTTGTATAGGCAGCATCTTCCCTTTAGTAGGTAATGCTCATCAGCAGCTAATGGTCTGTACACCAGTTGGAGTCCCCCATTTGCTGATTGCATGTGGAACAGATGTGGTATCATTCCCATACCCAGTAGCATGGAAACACACTCCTATAACTGAGTACTTCATGTGGGCATTGCCCCTTTTTCTTGCCTGGGAGGAGTACTTCATGGAGGTGTGTGACAGACAGCATCACAGAGTGTAGTTGGGAATACCTCTTACAACAAACACTGTAGAGACAGCACAACAAACTGGGGGAGAATGTTCCAGACATAAAGACAGAATGTAAGTACTGCTGTTATACAGTTGAAGTAATGCTAGTCTGACAGGGTTTGTGTGCATATGGCTGCTCTGCCTGAATTTAAGTCTGATAGTGTTATGTGGTTGACATAACTCTCAACTGTATGGCTATCTGCAGACTGACCAGAGTTTGGACTCTTATATTTGGTGTGTTACTCATACACTTTTTGGCCATGGAAATTCAGTAGCATAGTCTGAGGTTTGCAGTCAGTAAATGGTAACACCCATGTGTGTTTCTGACTTCATATCCATCAGAACAGATATGCTACAACAACCCTGTTACACCAGCAACTTTCTCAGTTTATGACAGCAATATGTCAATAATGCCCCTGTGTTTGGGCCTCTGCCCCCAAGTATGTCAGGCTTTGTCTAGATGTCATGCTGTAAGAGGTGTATAGGTATACCCTCATTCTCTATCTGGGAAACAGAAAATTCACCCTAGGGTAACTCCAGTGCTGTACTCAACAGAGGCACTGGGAACTAAGGTCAGGTGGCACTATGCCAGGGTAATCCTATGGCTAGGCTTGTAAAGGCCCGAGGGCCTTTAGCCTAGTACACACCTATGGACCTATACTATATTATTATATAACAACTTCATTCCAGATAGCATCCCAGTGATCTATCAGACTGCTAGACTGTAATTTAGACAGTACTTGGTGACAGCAACTCAGTGTAGTTTCCCTACTGTAATGTTCTGTTCCAATATTTATCAGATGTACTGTTGACTGGCTCCCATATGTGTTGTGTATGTCTGACACATCAGTGGGATGATGTAAAGATTTATGTCAGTGAGTAGTGGGGAGCAATTTGGTTTTGGACTTGAGCTATTCCAGTCAATATATGCTACAACAGACAGGAGGGTGTTACTGCATCAACTGTGTCACCTTATCTACTCCAGTATTTGGGATATATTCCCAGTTTCATGGCTTTACCCCCCCCCCTTTGGTCAGGCTTGGTCAAGATGTTTTGCACTAAGGGGTTCTGAGCATACCTCTCGACTGGCCAGATTGTTTCAGACTGTCCAGGATTATTGCTCATATGTATGTTTTGTTCTACAGAATCATTATTTTAATTTCTGTGATAAATTACTGTGATTATGCGAGGATTTCTGCTGGTAAATGACATACATTTCAATTTCAGAACTCACATTCTTCTGAACATGTATGCTGACACAAACCCTGTTACTGTAGCAACATTCTACATTTATAACTGCAGTACATACATAATGTCCCTGTTCTTGGACTATTGTCTTCCCATTTTGACAACCTTTGTCCAGAATTATTGCACTAAGAGGTGTAGAGTTATGGTGCTGGGTATGACTCCACTACATGTTATGAGCATATATATATATATATATATATATATATATATATATATATATATATATATATATATATATATTCCTTTTTATATCTATACGCATGTTTATATAACAATATATATCTATATATTCTATATGTATTTGTTTTATATGTATAGCTCCATATATCTGCTGTATATACTTTTTAATATTTATCTATCACCATACACATCTATATATGTATATTTATATATACTAAACATGACTGATTTCACAGTGTTTGTTCCCTGCTATTCTATACCTGTACTCAATGATACATTTTAAAAAACAGCATTCATTGTATCAGTTTAGATTGTACATTGCTCTGACTATGGTATACAGGGTCCTGGGTTCAAGACTTGGCTGGGCTGATTATTTTGTTGCTGGGCAGAACAATAGCTGATGGAGACAGGGTGACTAAGGCAGTTTTAAGCGGTTGTAAGTGGGTTTTTACGGGTTTGTGCGATGGTAAGTGGTGCCAACACACAGTTAAATGGGAAACTGCTTAATCTGTGTAGGCATTGCTTAGGATTGTGCAAACTCGCTTACTGCCACTTATTGCTGCTTACTCCTGCTTACCCCCATGCTAATTTCTTTAAAAGAAAAGAAAAAAGGGGTGATAGGAAAGTGGTAAAAAAGGGGACATGCTGAGGGAAAAACAATATTAAAGATAGCTAGAGATGTGCAAGGCAGGTGTAGGGAAGGTCCGTAGCTGTCCATTTCTGATACAGCAACAGCTGTGCATTTGTACAGCATCTGGAGGTGAATTTGGACACCCAAACCCCTGAGAGAGGGGCGAGGACAACATTAATGTGTTGTTAAGTCAATTAGACCAGATTACATGTGTCCAGTAGACATGTGTGCAAAATGGACAGCTATGTATGGGGCGACATTTTTTGTGGGAACAGATTGCCCTTTTTTAATAAGGTGAGAGTGGGATGTTGGGGAAGGATAGTAGGTATATCTGAGGAGGTAGGTTGGGTAGGAGACAGACATGACAGACAAGACAGCAGATAGGGGTGGTGTATATGACACATGTGGGAGGTAAACACCTTGGATGGGGGGGTGGTTGGGAATTGGATGCCCAAAAGCCCCCAAATGGATACAGTGGGACTGAGGTCCCCACTCATGGGCAGTCACCACTGGACCTTCACGGCCCTGATGGTGGCTGTGCTGGGGGCTAAGCAGGAGGGGTAGGCTGACCCTCAAGATGTGCCATGTGGCCCTCAAGCTGGTGTAACTGATCTCCAAACTCCTTTCGAAGCTCACTACGTACCAGTCCCCGGACCTGATGGGTGACAGTGTCCTGTCCGTGCCCGCTCCTGGGGGGGGACTGGCTCCATCCCCTGAGGTTGTTCCATCCAAAGGTGGTGCAGGACCAGCAGAAAAGAACGTCCTGGGTTGGGTCCCAGATGTGCTGGGGCCTGGTGCCATGGCCAGTTGAGGCAGGACAGGTGGATCCACTGGGATCGGCCTTCCCAGATGTGCTATTGTGCTGAGGTTTTACAACATGTGTAGGTTAGTCATGAACAACACATTCCTGGATTAGTTATAACAGCATGCATGGGTGTTCTCATTAACCCAAAACAAAAGAACTGAAACAGTTGCACAGCAAACAGAACACATGCATATATGGAACCACAATGAACATTATAACGGCATGCAGGTTACATTGATAGCAACAGGCCACCGATGATAGTATTTAAACAGGGAACATTAATAATAAGACATTTAAATATTTGTAGAACAGTAGGGCACATGTCCCAATCATAGGTTTGGTGAAAAACAAACCCGTTGTTTTATGTGTTTAGATTATTGGTGCAGATAGGATGAGAGAGAGAGAGAGAGAGAGAGAGAGATGTCAATTAACAACTGTATAGGCTTCAGTTGCTCACAACTTTAATGATCATTGCTCTAATCATTACTCTCCAGGTATTACCTCACTTTACATCGACCTATGGCATTGGGTTGGGCAGTGGTATGTTTATACACAGTGTATAATTACAGCCTTCTTCCAGCTCATTTATACCTTTTCTTACCTGGTGGACCTGTGGAAAAAATTTCTGTTAACAATACCTGACTGTTTCTACCCATATTCACATAGTCAATGTTACATACGTGCACTGTGTGTGTGTGTGTGTGTGTGTGTGTGTGTGTGTGTGTGTGTGTGTTACTGCTATACTCCACCTTGATTTCTATCAGTCAACCTGGGTGATGGCAGCAGTGACCACTAGGTGTGACACCGTGACACTTGAGGGACATTTCATTTCTTGGAGGAGACTACTTGATGTATGTACTTATCTTGCTGTCATTTGCAGCCATGGAGTTGGACAGTGGGTGTTAATTTATTTTTATTTATTTTACATTTGTTAACCGGGGGTGTCTGACTGAGCCGAAAAGGCCCTTTTTCAGCAGAGACCCAGGGAGAAAAGCTCCACAGAAAAATTACAGACACATTTAGTTATTTAGACATGATCAGTATACACACAAATTACAAGAGACATGTTTTTACAGTGGTATGCGGCACATAAACAGTTACAGTGGAGAGAACAAACAAAAAAATATTAATTTTAAAAACAAAGGTAATTGTGGTGTACAGCTGAAATTTGGAACATAGGTAAAATGCATACATAGTACACAGGTACAGTACATACATTGTAGATTAGCCAGTGTTTATGAGTAAGACTGAAAACTATTATCAAATGCTCTAGATTTAGTATGTATATGTTATCTGCTTTCACTAGCCTGGGGAGCAATCATGGCACTGCCAACTTTGCTTCAGATGTTGCCTGATGAGGTCTTTAAAGGAGGCTTTGGATGATGTGTTTTGAATGCTAGTAGGGACAGAGTTCCATTTTTTAGCCACTGAACTACTATATAGTGCATCTCCAAAGCTATTGTAACTGTTGGTGACTTCTAGTAGTAGTTTGCTTGATGATCTAAGAGGCCTTTTGGCTGAGTGATGTACTAGGTTTTTGAAGGCAGGACACTTATTGGTGAGGTAATAGATAGAATGACAGAGGCAGAGCTGATTGCAGGTTAGGAGGTTGGGCAGTTCAAGCCAATGGAGCTGTCTCAAAGCAGTACAGTGATGAGTTCTATATGAGCAATTTGCAGCAAAGTGGGCAATTCTGTTATAGCAGGCTTCCATTTTGCTTAGTTCAGTTTTGTTGAGATTAGTCAGAATGGGAGATGCATAGAGTAGGGTGGATAGTAGTTGGTAGCAAGCAATGGCTGATCTTGTGTTATTGGAAGAAATGGTTTGGTACGGTAGAATGACACCAGTTTGGCATGTACTTTTCTAATAGTTAAGTTGAGATGCCTATCAAATTTTAGGTGGGAGTCTATGGTTATTCCCAATAGCTTAGCCTGTGCCACTGGAGCAATTGGAGTAGCATTTGTGGAGTAGATAGTGAATTGACTGTTAGTGTTTTTTTGTTAGAACTGGTTATAATCATAAGCTAAGTTTTCGTTGGATTGAGGATACGTTGGGCTTTGGTAAGGTAGTTTTCAACATCAGAGAATACTAGTTGAGTTGTTTGCTGGAGGGTGGGAATGTTTTGTGCAGCACAGATTAAGGTAGTGTCATCTGCATACTGAATTATAGATGCATGCTGTGTGGAGGTATGGAGTGTTGTACACAGTGTATAATTACAACCTTCTTACAGCTCATTTATACCTTTTCTTCCCTGGTGGACCTGTGGTAGACATTTCTGTTAACAATACCTGATGGTTTCTACACATACTCACATACTCTTGGGTGAGATTATCCATACAGCTTTATACCAGTCCTGGGATTTAAACCAAGCCTGTTTGTGCAAAAAGGTTTAACAAGGTTGTGTTTCATCACAATGAGATATCGGGTTGTTTTCTTTTTTTTGACTGTTTTCTGCATAATACTCTCTTGTTTGGACAATCTGCTTTGTAATTCCGACATTCATGCATGGCAGATAGTTCTTATACTGTGTATTCATACTTTCACATATTACAATATGGAAAAGAATGGTTAACACAGCATTACTATTCAGAGATCTGATCTTGGTACATGGAACATTTCTTATAGTTAATCTGTTTTAAAACTCAACAATCTTTGTCAGATGAGCCTCAATTAATGCTGCCAGAGCCATGGTCTCTGTGCAGGACCGGTACACATTCAGATTCATACCACCACATAGCAAAGTAAACACAACAGTCTGGTGTTTTGATTTTTATTGACTGGTACTGACACTTTCAATGATGTATATCCTGTACATCAGTATTACTCTGCTAATATCTCATTTATTCAGTACAATCAATACATATTTCTTACTACTGGCTGCATTTATATTTCTTTTCCCTGACTACTACAAGCTAGATTTGTACTCACCAGCCTAATGAAACAGCCTTAGCCGCCTGCTGGCGTGGATGTCCATGTTCACAGCCCTCTCATCTGCAGCTGTGCAGGAGATAGAGAAACATTTATGCATACCTATCCATGTCATAATTAGGCTGGACTTTGTTACACAATAATTGATACTGACACTTAAACACTGCTGGGACATTCTTTGCCCAACCATCTTGGATCCACTGGTCCAAGAGGTCCCTCTTTCTACGCTTCAGGTCAGCATAATGGTGCTGGACCTACTCACCAGTCCAAGGGATACCACTAGCACTGGTGAGGTCATGTGCGGGATGGTCCCAGGTCTCTGCTTTGTATTGGGAGCCCTGGTACTGGTCCTGCAGCAGTCTCACTTTATGGTGTTTTACAAGGAGTCTAATCATGACCCTGGACTCCTGAATGCCCCAATGCTGTACCTGAAAGTGCACACCATTACCAACATCAGCCATAGTGCCTGCAGTGATCAGCTACAGCTATTTATAGTTGTATTCCCACCTGCGAGATTTAAATAGGCTGGATACCCGCCCTTTGCCCCGATTCACTGATTTTGTATATGCTGAGCTAAGCTAAGTGACAGGCAAACCCGCTTAGCACAGATAAGCATTGCTTAAAGGGGTAGATGCTAAGCACTGCTTGCCGGTGCACAAATCCACTTAGCTATGCTAATTATTGCTAAGCATACAAATTTAAGCAATGCTTACTTCAGATAAGCATAGCTGAGCACAAATTAGCATTGTTCAGCTTTCATTTTATGGACTATCAGGATTGTGAGGTTGATTCCTTCTTAATGACATCTTATGATATGTATATTTCCCTTCCATAACATTCCCCTATGTGCTTTCATTACATTTTATTCTTTTGTGGCTATACTGTATGAGGCAGTTGTGTTTATATGGGGGCTTCACATCTGTACTACACTGACACCTCACATTTGGACCTGCTACACTAACCTGGTTAACAAATATACATTATTCACTTCTTTTTCTTCTTTCGGCTTTTCCTGGTTAGGGGTTGCCACAGCAGATCACCTGTTTGCTCATGACTGGCAGTGGAGTTTTACAGTGTTGAGTTGCCAGCCCAGCACCTGACCTTCAATAGAAGGCACACACATATGCACGCACTCATGCCTAGGGCCAGTTTAGAGTATCCAATCCACCTACAGCATGTCTTTGGGATGTGGGAGGAAAGTGGAGCACCAGAGGAAACCCACTGAACCACAGCGAGGACATGCAGACTCCACACACCACCGCGACCACCCAAATATATATTATTCACTACCTATTTATAAATAAAGATACATTTAATGCTGTTTTTGCATAAAAAAATGAATGGACTGCACTGGGGTTAAGCTGTGAATGGCTGTATGTTAAGTGAAAGCTCTAACCACTACACTATTGCACTTTGACTATTTTGGCTGTATATTTCTTTTTAGCTCCTTTAGATTTTTCAGCTAACTTTATTGAGGATGGAAAAAAAAAATAAACGTGTTTTATTTTTATTTACTTTAGGGGTTTGCACATTGCTTTCTGCCTCTTAGTGCAGGACATCTGAACAACTACATCATACAGGGGGTATTATTTTACATGTTTCTCAGGAAGATGCTTACTTACTTGGTATGTCAGCATGTACATTGGCATACCATTGTGGACATTATCTGTGCTAGTCCATTGTGGGGGGCTGTGCCTCTGTGTGTATTGTAATGTATTTTGTCCGCAGACACTGTTATATTGTAATAACAGTGTCCGCAGCTACTGTTTGTTGCTTTAGAATTGCTGTATGGCACTTTTAGAGTGCAGGGGGCAAGTGTACTGTGCGAACAATGCTTGGACATGCCTCCTACACTCATTCACATTTCATGCCCATGCAGGTTATACAGCAGCGCACCTTCATGAATATGCAAGGAGTGCTGCTGTGCTGCACTGGCACGATCCACTCTATGCAGGAATAGCACTATTCCTGCATGGAGTTTAATGAATCCAGGGGTATGTTTAGAATCTAAACTGTCTCTCATTTATTTGCACCAAAAGAGTTGGCTGTCCATATCTTGTCAGTGTCCGGCTTCCCTGAGATTATTGCCAGAGTTCAAAAGTCTCACCACCTTAGGGAAAAGTTGCTTTTGAACCTGGACATTTTACAGAGCATGCTGCTGTATCTTCTGCCAGACAACAAGCATGTGAACAGTTCATAAGCAGGGTATATATGATCCTTGATTATTTTTGTACCTCTGTTGTGACATCGAGTTGTGTATAACTCCTGTATTGCTTGACGTTTGGAGCCTGTTACCTTCGCTGCCACTCACTATCCTTTGTAAGGCTTTTAGGTCTGAAACTGAGCAGCTCCCATACCACACTGAAAAGTTATACATTATGATACTTTCTTTGGTACCCCTATAGAAAGTGGAGAGGATATGGAGTGGTAGACTTGCTTTCCTCAGTCTCCTCTGGAAATGCAGATATTGGTGAGCCCTCTTTACTATATGACTGGTGTTTATTGACCAAGATAGCTCCTCTACAATGTGAACCCCCAGAAATGCTGTGCTCTTTACTCTTTACATCATCTCACCATTTATCATGAGATAAATGAGCTTGTTGTGTTTTCCTGAAGACCATTATGATCTCCTTTGTTTTGTTGACATTAAGGTCAAGGTTATACTTAGTATACCAGTCAATCAGTGAGCTCACTTCCTCCCTATAATCTTTTATCATCACTTTTACTAATGAGGCCCATGACTGTAGTGTAATCCGCAAACATGATGATGTGGCTGATGTTGAATCTAGTTTTACAGTTGTGAGTTAATATATATTAACTCTATGATCACACAGTCCCCAGATTAAGGTAGTATTCTCCTACTGGGGTATTTGTCAGTCTTGCACACCTGATGACTGTCTGTGCAGTTATCCAAATGTGGTCTATTAAACAGATGTCAAACAGACCAATGGACCCCCATTCCATATTCTAAAGACATGCAGTAGGTGGAATGGACACTCTAAATTTGCCTTAGGTGTGAGGGTGCATGTGATTGTGTGATATGGAAAAAACGCTGTAGCACAGCTAGCCATCTGCTTAGGTGAAACTTGGCTCTAGATGATTGTTGCTGTTGAAGTGACACACTGCACCCATGTACAAAAATGGGAAAAGGGATTGTGGATGGCTGTATGGCTGTATGGATGGATGGATGGATGGATGGAATCTAGGGCAAGATGTACATGCAGTCTCTATCCATTAGAATCATAGGTGCTAGACCTGGGGTGTACTTCCAATTTCCCATCCAATGGTCAAGGTTTTTCTTAAATGTGGTTAAGGTAGAGCTCTGGTTCACTTGTATGAGAAGTCTGTTCAACATTTCTGTCCCTCCAATGTGTCCTATTTATGTTGCAAGCAAAGTTTAAATACCTAGATTGATTAATTCTGATGGTATTCAGTTTGCAGGTATACAAAAGGTCCATCAGACTGGGATCTAGAGATGCCTTGCGTGCCAGGCATAGATTGCCTCTCAATAGTCAGTAGGAAACAGATTATAGAGATAGGGCTTTAAGATGATCTGCATAGGATGTGCTATTTATGCACTTTATTCTTTTTTGTAAGGAATATTTTTGGATGTTCCAGTCATTGCATGTGCCTGGTCAGGTACATACTGAAGGGGGAGTAGCACACACTGGTGGGGCCAAATGCAAGGAAATGATGACTTCCTTGGACTAAGATTCCATAACCTTGCTTAAAAGTTGTGCAACTTAGAATAATATCCTTACTATCTTAGAATCATGTTGGTCAAAAACTAGATTACTATCTGCATACATACCAAAATCCCTGATTACTGGTTTGACTTTGGGGTATGTTTTTAATGATGTAATTTCCTAAGGTGGCTGACTTACCAAAGAGCATGTTATTCATTTCTTGGCACTGAGTTTTAAGCCATGGCTTCGGCAAAAGTCATCTTTCTATGTTTGCCCTTCATGTAGGATGTTAATGTCCTCAGGTGATTCTATGGCTGCTCCTAGTTTGCAATCTTCTGCAAACCTAGTCAGCCAGAGAACCTTGACATTGGCCTTAACTTCTGTGAAGTAGATGCCAAAAAGAAACAGAACCAGGACAAAGCAGTGAGGGACTCCACTAGTGACCAGCCTCTTTGTGGCATTTTCCTCCCCATCTTAACTTCTTGGGTTCTATCTGATAACCATGTGGCTATCCAGGGTGTAATACGGGGTTTATACCTATATCTGTGAGTTTGTTTACAATGCCTGAATGAGTATTGCATCAAATTTTTTTGCCAGGTCAAGGTAGGCAGTTTTCAGCATATTGGCCTCACCCACTTCCTTGATGATCTCCTCAAAGAAGTCCACCAGGTTGTGATCTGCCCTTGACAAAACCTGACTGACTTGAATCCAGTGTTTGAAGGTTTTCTATGTCCTTATTAATAATTTCCATAATAATTCATTCCATGGCTTTACATATGAGACTAGACAGAATTATGTGTCTATAGTTCCTGGGGTCCACTGATGACTCACCCTTGTGTGGAGGAATTACTATTGCAGTTCTCAGTTCACGTGGCACAAAGCCTGTCTGGAGGCTGCAAATAAACAGTGATTCCAGTGGATCTGACAGGTTGTGTTTTAGGCTATTTTGGTGGCTCCCTGGGGTATTATCAGAGCCCATCAATGCCATGTTTTTTTTACCTTAGAGGTCAAATCTATAACCTTCTCCCTAGTGATAGTTGGGGGGGTGGGGTTGTTTGAATTTGTTTGACGGTATTTCCTTGGGGGTGGCCAGGAGAGAGAACGGGGGAAAATTGGAGCTGAATTTGTCAGCCAGAAGATTTGCTATATTTTCTGGCTCTATGTAAGTTGATCCATTTACAATCAGTTCTACACACTGCTGTGTACTATCTTTGAGTTTTCACACATAGCTAAAGAAAGGTTGTGACTGTCCTTTGCCTGGGAGGCTATCTTTACCTCAAATGTAGCTTTGGTAGTCTTAAATCACTCTCTCGGTTGTTTGTTTATATTGATGAAAGAGTTTTTATCATGTTTGATATAGCAATTCCTAATCTTGATTATGATTTTTTTCTTTTTTTTTTATGTTAGTCCTGGACTAATTTCTGTTAAGCATAGCTGTCTCTGTGCATTTATTTTCATGATTATATAATTTTCCTGTGAACAATTCCGTATAGGTAGCTTTGTTATCAGGTTTGGGAGTGCTTGAAATTTTGATAGGTCGTCACTTAGTTGTAGAACGTCTACCTGAGAATGGTCCCTAAGTGTTACAGTGGTTAGCTGGGGTCACGGAATTGACTTTTATTATGAAGTTGACAGCTTTGTGGTCTGAACATCTGAACTTACCAAAGAAGTCAGTACACTTGGGGTGGACACAGCATTCTCCCATGTTTGTGTGTGCCAAGTTAAGTATGTTTGGGAATCTGGAATATCTGGTTAGAAAGGTTTGTGTTTACAGAAACCTAGAATCTCAAGACTTATAAATTTGGGTAGCTGAAGTCAACCATGAATATGGTATTGGGTTGAATGGTGAGGGCCTCCAGTGAGTTTGAGTAAGTGTTATGGGTTTTTTGGGTCATACAAGGTGACCAGTAGCTTACAGGGATATAGGACTTTGCCTATGCAATTCTGGACATGGAGAAGTTCAAGCATGTCATCCTGTTTGACTAGTCTTGTAATGTGCTCATTGTTGACCTAGACTGAGATATCTCCACCTTTGTTCCCTGCCTGTACAGTAGCTGTCCTGAATGTGTAGAAGGCATTGTAGCCCTGCATTGCCAAGGTGCTATCTGTGGCTTTAAACCACATGTCAGTAACTGCACAGATGTCCACATTCACCATGGCAAAAACAACCTGGTGGGAGTGGAGTTTCTTGGTTATGTTCTTGGCATTGAGAAGTGATGACACATTTAGATTCACTTGGGTCAGTTTTGCAATGTTGGAAGGTTTGTCCATTTCCCATTGCCAAAAAAAGCACTGTGGAGGAAGACAATGTTTTAGGTAATATTTGATAGCCTAGGGGGGACAGGTGCAGACCACACTTAGCAAAGCAACTTGATCTGTTGATCATATCCTTTCATCCCCCTTGGAATGACATTAGAAACTAAGCCAGTTATTGAAGTCAGTCATCTTTTGTTCCTATTGTGGCATCATCCTGGTGAAGATAAAATGTTGTCAATGCTAGACATATACAAGCTTTGGGAAGTATAGTCTGTGATCTCCATAATGTCTCTCTTTATGTAGCCCAGGGTGATATGTCCCAGGTAATTTACACCCACATAGACTACGACTGAGTCATTCTAATACTTGCGGTCTAATGACTTGAGTGTATGGGTGATTTAGTGAAGCCTGGCCCCTGATAGACAACTGATCATGATTTCCCCTTTATTCAACATAGTAAGCAGGACATCTGTATGTCTCACAATGGTGAGATATTTAAAACTAGACTGAGTCATAGATTGCTGTGTTTATGACTTCTATGTGTGTTTTCTACTTGAGTTGCATCAGAAATTAAAAAAAAAAGTAATCTGGTGTTTTATGGAGGTCTGTACTTGTTGCACTATTTATTGACCTCAAAAGAGCTGTTTTGTAGTTTTTTTCTTCATTTCATACCTATATGGTCTGGTTCATAGGTGTATACTAGACTAACAACCACTAGGACCCTTATAAGCCTAGGTATGTAACCCAAATACATAAAAAGTATGCAGGTTATTTATTTATTGGTTAACATACTTAACTTTGTTTGCCAACAATGAATTCCTGTAGTCCTTTCCTTCTGAAAAACTCTTAGGAAAACAACTTTGTTATCATATAGATTCTGAAACTATAGTAGTAAAGGTGAAATTTTGCAGTTTTAAAAAGCCAAATGTCATATATATTCAGCTTACAAACTATAATCTGGTATAAGCTTGAAGATGAACTTTCCATCTTTAAAGCCCTCTGTGAAGATTGGGAGATGATGGGCAAAGGCTGCCAGCCTAGTCAAATAGAATTTGATACATAATTATATAATTTGTAAATATAAATGTAAAATACAGCCTTGTTTCTTAAATGAAAGAAAACCCTGGAAAATGTGAACTTTAAGATTGTTGCAACATTGCCATCTGCTGTAAGAAAATCTAAGCCAAGCATTTCAAATGTTCTTTGAAGTTAAAATTGTGTCTTGCATACCCTTTCGATCTAAATAGTGGTGCTGAAGTGGCTGGCTGAACACATTATTTCTACTGTAATAATTACTAGAGTGTACATGTGAAATGTCTTTTATTCTTGTAGTTTCCTGAGGAGGTGTTAGCTTGCTAAATAATGTGGTATTTTGGCCTGAGAACTCCAGACTAAGTGTCAAAATTATGTAATGTGTATACTGGGAAAACCTAAGTGTCAAAATGATGTAATCTAGGAGTGCCTAGCAAAGATGTTTGTTAGTGAGTTTAAAAACTATTGTTCAGAGAGAGACCGTAAGCATTTTGATCTTGATATCCCACCTATCAGCACTCTGCCTGTTGTCTTATGTAAGTAGTGTCTTAGAAGTATGTCTTCTTGCAGTAATAGCTAGGAACTTAGAAGAAAGTTAGATAAGTGTTTTTCTGTTATATCAGAACTTCCCTCTGAACTCATAGATATCACTGTGGTATAGTAGAATTGTCTTATGTTTTAATTATTTATTAAATATTTTAAACCCTTTACCTGTGGCTGGTTTGTGTAGAGATAAGTAAGCTCTAGAGTACATTGCATATTTATAGAGATTATCATAATAAGCCCTTCCAATAAGCCTTAGACTGATTAGTCACATTACCAATTGGATAATAATATTGCACAGTAATAATTGGACATCCTTTTAAGGGCCTTTGGGTAGCTGATAAGTATTAGCTGGTGGTGGCAGAAATTGCTACTGTATAGTCTGGGTAAAGGGGCACAGCTGGAGAATCTGTGGCAGCCTGTCCCAGGAGTGTGTGTGAAGTTGTATAAATACTTATCTCAAAGTGCGTGTGGTATGTCAGCTACCTGGGCAGGGACATGAAGCACTGATGGGACAGAGAGGGTAATGGAGGTTAGCTTGCCATCTAGTCTGAGATCTGGACCCTATAGCTGTGCCAGTGTCGAGTCTTGTTGGGGACCTGGAGAGCAAGGGAGCAACCAGCCCCAGACTGACTGTGATCTCTGTGTGCACTTAAGGGAAATTGTACTTTACTGTGTGTATTTTTTATCCTTTCCTCTTATATGAGACGACCTCCCTGGTGTTAGAGGAGAGGATTGAGGCTCCTTGATTGCTGGGCCTGGGCACGGTCGTCATACCCCACCACTGTGCTGGCTTGAATGGTGGGGCAGGCTGATGGTGCACTGAGCTAACCTTAGGATAATATTACATATTTTATTATGGGCACTAATGTAATTGCATCTACATCTGTTTTCTTTCTCATGGGAGCATATGCAAACATCTGCAGTGCCATATATCTTTTATATAAATGGTGTAGTACATAACTGGAACAGTTAAATCTGCTAGAAGTTGTTAACTTGTTGGTATTTTTTATCTCTGGTTGGGACTATTGCATATTGGTATGGTATTGACATACCATGATAGGATGTTTAATGTGAAACTTCTATGACATCACTTTTACAATGTTACTGGCTGCAAAAATCAATTCCATTTCTGATTGTTACAACCATTTAGTCTTTGATTTTAATTGGCTCACCATCAGTTCTTGTGAATTTTCTAGATAACATTGATATTATAATATTTATCATAATTTAATACTTGTCAAATCCAATAATTGAAAGTTTGGTTTAGTCTTTAGTGCTGCAAGATTTGTAAACTGTTTGGATGTGGTAACCAAAAAAATCACATTCCTGTATCAAAATAATATAGTTCTCATTGCACTCTCCAAGAAATGTAGATCTATGTTTAAGTTAAGGATAATTTTCTATGTGAATGGATCTGATTTCAATAATTTAGTCAGGAAGATTTGTATTTTTGATAAATACAAATGCTAATAACCTTTAGGTAAATGGTATGTGTTGTAAACACTAATTCATTTGGTGTTGTTTGATGAGCAGTTACAGGAAAATTCTTGTCTTACCTGGCAAGTTTGAATGGAATAAGGTAGTCTGGGATTAATGAAGACTTCTGAGTTTTCTTTTGGATGAAGAGTACCACATTGTATATAATTTAGTTAAGTTTTTTACATTTACAGAGTTAGGCTGAATCTATATGCCTCAGACATCCATTAATCAAAGATCGTCTCATCTTTGTGTTCAGTTATATTTTTATATATATATATATATATATATATATATATATATATATATATATATAATATACACACACACACACACACACACGCACGCACGCACGCACACACACACACACACACACACACACACACACACACACACACACACACACACGCACATTTCGCAGAACAGACTTTAATGTGATTGTATCTTCACAAGATGTTCTTTAAATGATCTGGATGCAATTACTTCACTATGTGTTCTTGAGCACTTCTGCTCCTTGCACCACAGGTTGAAAAAGGTCAGATATATTCGGTCATATGTCAGGGGATCCTGCCTGAAGAAAATTCATCTAACTTGGCCTGTAATCATGACCAAATGATATGGAGACCTAGCAGCCCCAACGACAATGCTGTGATTGCATGTATTATGTTTTCTTGGTTGAAATGATGTTTAAATTGCATATTTATATTCATGTCATTTTATTTGTCAGAAAGCAAGAACATATTCTGAATAAAATGTGTTTTGAGAAGTAATCTCGTACTGTTGGCTCTTTTTAAAACTAAAGGGCTGAGTGACATCATTTCAGTATGATTAGAATAATAACCATTTGCATGTGCTTCATTTTACATCACTGCTATGAATGTATCTTTACAAAGACATTGCCAAAGCAGCTAACCAATACTTTCCGACAAAATGGGCATTATAGAAAAATAGTGGAACACCTAGATTTATTGCGATTCAATAGTCAGAAAATGTCCTCACCTCTTAAAGTTCCATTATTTTTCTATAATGCCCACACGAATTACATTATTCTGCATAGAAATGGGTCATTATGTCTTTATTTTATTTATTTAATCTTAGAAGGATTGGCAGTTTTTTATCCCACAGAGATATGTCACATTACTCATAAATAAATTGAAGGTACTGCTATACAGTGCACTGTGGAACACCCTTAAAAGTTGCTTGGCAGCAGAGAGATTACTACATATTCCTTCTCACTTTAAATGATCTATTACTCACACAGTTAATAATCCAGTAGACTACAAATGAATTAACCTTGTCAAACAATAGCTGTTATATAATTATGGAGTATGTAATCAAAGGCCTTTCTTAAACCCAGATAAATGACATTGTGTGGGTGGTTCATGGCAATAGCAGAGGTGTAGATCATCAACAGGTTTGAAATACAATATTTTTCTGATAGAAACATGTTATTGCAAATCTGACAGCTGCTTAAAATTTGTGAAAAATACTTCAAGAAGATTTTCTGAATTTGTCAAGAAAAGCATTAGTTTTATAGGTTTAGAGGTGCCTGTGTTCAGGACATTACCTTACCCAAAAGCTGGCACTACAAGGACATATTTCCACAGCTCAAAGACATAATGAGTCAACAGCAAATGTTGGAAAATAGCAAGACATTAGACAACTATTTAGCCCATTGGCTGTGTAACAGGCATTCCATTAGGACCACTTGCTGCATTTCGGCTAAATAACTTAATAAAAAAGTTAGACTGTTGCACTGTTAATTTTTTCAAACTGCATCTCTTCTGTCAGTAATGACATTACCCAAATGAATGGGTAGACTATTTGCTCAAGAAAATCTCATTAGAGATTTTAGCAACCACTATTTTAAGATCTGCATTTTTTTATCATTTTAGGAATGTCTCAAGAGTTTCCAGTAACACATCTGTAGGTTTTTTTGAGCCCATGGCTAACTTATTCTCATATTTTGATTTGAAGGTGCCTTAGCAGTTTGTTTACTTAGGTTCATAGGTTGTTATTAGGCTAATGATCACTAAGGCTGCTACAAGCCTAGCTAACCTTTAACCATTTGGGCCCTTGTGGAGGGAAGCCTTTTGTGGTCCTCCATTCACTTGGAATGTAGTCTATTACAGCCAGTAGTTGAAGAGTGACACAGGTTGTCCTGACAGGTCATGTTTTAGACTATGTGTTCAGCAGGCAACTGGGAATGTTCTTAGGACACATGGAGGTGGTGTTCTTGGCTTTAAAAGAGTTGCCAGCATCTTAAGAGCAGTTGCTCTTTGAATATTATCTGGAACTAGTGGTGGGAATTAAACACAGTGCTGTTGGTTCCATTGCATGTTAAATATTTGCAGCACCAAAGTTAAAATCAATAGCCTCTGATCACCATACTCACCCATGTAATATATTTTTGTAATACAAATGTCCTTACACAATTAGTACATGCTATAAGATGATGTCATATATATAATAGACAGAGGCACAGGGAACTAATCTAAGGGGGTGGGGGCAAAGGTCAACACATTCTGACTAGGCTTATCAATGCCTTTCAGCAGATAGCCTAGTACTTACCTATGAACCTATGAACCTATAATCAGAATTAGTCAAAGGTGACAAGTCTGAGATTTTGCTAACGTACTGAAGACAGAGTAAATGCTAGTTCTAATACATTAGATCCTTCTACTAGGAAATGTAACATGGTATAAATACCATACCTTAGTTATTATATTTCCTGGCAATAACAGCTATTTGTGCTTGAGATAAAATAAAAAAATCCCAGTCACTACAAAGTGGTATGAAATCCCTTGTTATAAGATAACACTTTTATTTAAGATAACAGACAGTGTGTCTAAAATGCTTGGACAGAAAGGTTTTATAATATATATATATATATATATATATATATATATATACATATATATATATATATATATATATATATATATATATATATATATATATATAGTGAGAGAGGGAGAGAGAGTCACTTTATAATCTCGAAATGCTGAAATTTCGAATTTCAGTATCTCGAGACTATAAAGTCAAAAGCTTACAAACTCAAAACACCACAACTGCGAAAGTCAAAACTGTGAAACACCATGCCACACAAACATAAACATACCTACCTCCTGACACTACAAGAAACTAAAACAAAACACGCAAACATAAATAAAAAAAACACAAACACCTACCCTAGCTAGAAGCAGGGGTTCAAGCACTACTACACTACTTATATATATATATATACTAACTCCGAGGTCACGCTAATCACTAAAACACAAAAAACACACCACTACACACTCCAAACACAATCACATACACACAAACCGTACCCCAAATCCTTTAAAAAATAACACTTATCTAATGCGCCATCACAACCACAGGTTCAACATTTCTGGCTTTGGGATACTGCAGTTTCGTGCAACTGCAGTTTCACCACTTTGGTCTCAAGATACTGAAACTCAACATTTCATTATTTTGAGATTCCAAAGTGTACTATATATATATATATATATATATATATATATATATATATATACATATATATATATATATATATATATATATATATATATATATACATATATAGATATATAGATATTTCTGGACAGAACAGCAACCTGAAGGAAGACTTCAGTGCACCAGTGGTGGAAGCAGTTACGTAAAGTACTCCAAAAGAAGCCTGAGTAAGTATCCTTTCAGTGTAGGATAATTATAAACTCTGTGCACACCTGCTGGATTCCAAACAACTTCATGCATGCCCAGTGCAACTTAAATGTGACAAAGTGCTTCACAAACAACATTATATTATTTAATAAAGTGAAATTCACAGCATTAATGACAAAAAATAATGCAATCAGCATTTATTGAATCACAGCAGGTTAGAGTACTGCTAGCCATACAGAAAGAAATTGACATGCATCCTAGAAGGCAGCCAGTTAGACACCAAGCCAGGCTACATCTAAGCCAGCTATCTAATCAGAAAATATCAATTAGACAGAGTGCTGGTGTAGGCTATGTATAATATGTATTCACTGCACATGTATGAATGTCCATTGTGAGGTATCCCCATACCTGTAGAAAGCAAACTATGTCTCAGTCTAAGCATACTGGCTTCTGAGACATTTGAACAGAGCAACATATGGTAGATGATGCTGTAGGAGTGTCCCAGACAGTTGCCACGTGCATTGTCTGGAAATTCCTGGCAGCATTGTGCAACAGGGTTAATGAGTACATCCATTTCTCATTTACAGTCAGATGTGAAGAAGTGTCACGCACCATTTCTATGTCATTCTTCATAGATTCATAGGTGTGTTCTTGGCTAATGGCCCTGGAGCCTTTACAAGCCTAGCCCATAGGATTGCCTTGGCATCCTGCCACCCGACTTTAGTTCCCAGTTCATCTGTCGAGTAGAGCCACTGGAGTGATCCCCGGGGTGAATTTTCTATTTCCCAACCACTCATCAAGATTTCTCTTGAAGAGGGCCAGTGAGGTGCTTTGCTTGACATGTATGGGAAGTCTATTCAATAGCAAGGGCAGTCTCTGGGTTATGAATCTGTCCCTCCGGTATGTTCTGCTGATTACGGTAATGAGGTTTAGGTCTCTGGAGTGTGTGGTGTGGAGGGATTGGGATTTCTTTAGATGTAGCATTTCTAACAGAGCTGGGCCAGACATGGCTTTGTAAGACAAGCAGAGATCGCTTCTAAGTAGGTGATATGAGACAGAGAATAGTTGGAGTTTTTTGAGTCTGTCCACATAAGACAAGTGTTTAAGGCCTAGGATCCTCTTTGTGAGGTACTTTTGCAGCCTCTCAAGTTGTTTCAGGTGTCTAGTGAGGTACATGCCAAATGGGGCATTGTACTCAATGACTGGGCTAATGAGGGAAGAGTAGAGGGACACAATGACCTCTTTCTTCCTTAATACAAAACCCTTAGTAATGAGATGTGTCACATAGAAGGACTTTCTTACCACAGTGGCAATATGGTGGTCAAAAAGAGAGGTTGCTGTTAACCTGTGTTCACAGCTCTCTTATAACATCTTCTGTGTTTAGTGGACTACCATCAATATGGTAATCCATGGGAACCAGTTTTTTTCCCAAGGGGGGTGACGATACAATTTTTGGCATTGAGCTTAAGGCCATGGTTCTGATACCAGTCGTTGGTCTCAGTGAGGCCTTTATGTAGGATGTCAACATCACTTGGGGAGTTAATAATAGCTCCCAACTTGCAATAATCTGTGAACTTTGTCAGCCAGAGTCCCTTTGTGTTTGCCTGGATTTCAGAGAAGTAGATATCAAACAAGAGAGGACTCAGGACCGAACCCTTTGGGACTCCACTCATGACTGGTTGGCAGTCTGACTTGGAGTGAGCTACGTTCACACTGTGGCTTCTGTCTGTGAGCCAGTTTGAAACTCACCTAGTGATATAGGGGTTGATGCCTAGCTTAGTGAGTTTTTCTATGATTCCTGAGTGGGGAATGGTATCAAAGGCCTTGGCCAGATCAAGGTAGGCTGTATGAACCACCTTGCCTTCATCCACAGCTCTGGTCACTGACTCACTGATAAGTTAGAAGGTTTCCATCCAACAAAGAAAGGCTTGGGGGGCTCAGAAGCTTACAAAAAGTCCTTGATTGTCAACATCCCCCATCTCCTTAATGCTATAGACTGAACACACATTCCTATTAAAACCTCTGTTGTACCCAAAGCAGAAATGTACATATTTAGAAAGAGGTGGCCATTACTAAATTGTCAGGTGGTGTGCTCCGCAGATGATAATAAGTATCATGGTGATACACTATGATAATGTACATTATGCTACTATATGGAGAGAAGGTGGTCTGAGAGCTGTTTTCCAACACAGTGAAATACCCGAGGGACTACTAATGGGTAAGTACAGAATCACAACTATGATGTAATCAGAATTCAAACCTGTCAACAGTATGTAGGATGACAACATATATGTTATCTCCTTCCCACTAAGTGACTGTGGTTATCCACCTGAGCCATGGCTAATGCAACCATACAGAGCCCCATCCAACCCTGTGGAGGACACATACATGAGATCACACATTGCGACTAGAAACACTATTGATTCTGTATTTGGTGTGCTGAAATCCAGACTCAGATGTACACATTCGGGAATGCACTGCAATATATACCTGAAAAAGCAGCACAGTTGATAACTGTGTATGCCATGCTGCTCAACGTGTTAATAGCAAAAGATGGTGGCTTGGGAACTGCAGGTGTGCATGACCTATCCCAAAAGCCCTAGATGTCTGAAGACATCACAGCTGTCAGAGGAGGATCAGGAGGATACCACAGGAGACGAAATAGGCATGGGCAATCGAGGATATGGCCACAATTTCTAGCTCTGACAACATATACCTTTGAGTCATGACAAGCCAGAGGTACATAAGTACACAGAGTAAACATTGATGTTTGTGTATTACCCCACAACAGCAGCAGCACAGATCGCAACTAATGGAAATGAACCATAAGTTGTCCACACTGAATATAATGCAGAACATAATCTTAAGGTATATCAGTTTGAATATATGTTAAACACTGAGAGGAAACATCAGTGCAGGAAGACTGTCTACGAGGTACATCACAAATAAGGAACATGCAGGTACATGTGTGAGATGCAAGAGGTGTGCGCAAGAGAAGTAGTCATTGGGCTGGTACAATATCATCTTACAGCGTAATAACATTGAGTATTACCCATCAAAACAGTCATGAACACAATAAATGTTGGTCCATTACATGTATGAAAATGCTTCAGCAAAGCTATGCCCCAAAACAGTGGCTGTACAATGACAGCTCTGCCTCCTTGTACATGTTATCGCTGCAGCATGGGTCATTTCCAGGTAATATATGTGTGCAAACATGCAGAGCTTCAACAATAGTGACCACAAACATATATGCAATATATAGCAATGTTAGGGATAGAGCAACACAGGTATATATAAATATGAATAAAGATTCAGTCAACTATGGGAAGGCAAACATGGAAAAGACAAGTAGATAAGGTGACTGAACATGAAAACTGGTCCACAGGAAGGCAGTCAGTGCTGGTGTTAGGCATGTGGAGCACTATATTAAAATGCCATAAGTAACACAGGTATGCATACAGAGCCATGTGTGAATAGCAGACAACAAGCAAAATTATAATGTAAATCTGACTCCTATATGCATACATGATGCAAACATGAAATCATAGCATTACATTTTGAATTACTGTCATCAATAGCATTGCTATCATATGTCAATTTCAAATAGGTAATGCACATCAACAATTGAATCTAATCACCCAGTTCATAAAACTTATAAGAAAATCCTGTGGTATCTGATATTTCAACAACCACATACTGATTACTTTGTCAGTGGTTAACATGGTGGTTATCATTGTCACATGGTCATAATGACACAACAGGACACAGACTGGCTCAATTGGAAATGTTACTCTAATGCAGCCTGGGGTGCCCACACTGATGTCTCACACAGCAGTCCTGGCTGCCCGTGCCACATCTGGAAAAATTCAGCCCACATTGCTCTACTAAGGAGCTGGATGTGGTGATACAAGCATGTGGAGACAGTGTGGGAAAGAACATGACTACAATGTGACCATGTGTATGTGGCTGTTGGGCTCACTATTAAGTGGCCGTTAGCAGATGTGCCTGCATTTTGCAGCTCAAGTGTTGATCTCTGATGGCCAAGTATTTTTCTAATTAGAGGTGACCTGCTTCTCCCTACTGGAGGTAATCTGCTTAGTATAGTTAGGGCATGTAACATCAAGTTAGTACTATGGCACTGTTGTAGCATAGCACTGCCATAACAAGGCTTTCAATGGTGCATGCAACAGATAAAACACTGTCATGCTATGCACCAATGCTTCCATTACCTCTCCATGCCTGTGCTCCTGACCATCATGTAACACACTCAGCTGCTGCCCTACAAAATCTGTGGCATGGGCATATGCACAAAGGTCAGCTCCATGACGTCACTGTGAACATTCATTCCCCTGTAATAATAGGCAGACATCCTCTGACACGCATCCATGCACATCATCTACATTCTTATGTGTAGTGAGAAAGGCAGTATTGCTCCATTATGGGAAAGAGTCACCATTACGACCAGAGTCTACATGGCACAGTTGGTGATGGGTATCATCAATGTCTGGCATCTGATGCCCCCACATTATCAGAATGGCTAGCCAGATTTTCCTCCATATCTGAGACTGTATCATAATCCATGTCTACCCCCTTCCAGGCCAGGCAATAAAATGAAATCAGTGGCCTGAGTGCCATGGGCTGTGCTGTCACAGTGAGGTTCATTACACTCCACCTCATGATCAGTGGAAGGGCTACTAGAGGAGGATGCCAGTAGATGAGCTACAAGATGGCTACAAGAAGAGACAGATGATACAGGTCACATATATTCACAAAAATCACATGATGCAGCCTAGTAATGATATATGGGACAACTATATGACTACAGTCTTAATGGGGATAAGGACTTACCAGGACATCGTGCCTGGGTGTGGTTCAGGGATCCTGTATAGCAGAGAGATTTCATGTATGTTACATATTGAACACATGACAAATGAGACTAATAAAATATTAAAACCTATCTGAAATGTCCTCTTGTGATCCACCAATGGAGGTGAGGATTGAAATGCAACTGCCATGTGGAAACATAGACATCAAAACATCATCAATAAGCACATAACAGCCTTCATGTAGCATTCCAATTGAGGTATAACACACAAAAGATAATATAGGCACATACCAGTTGGTCAAGGGTGATGTAGAGATTGCTGTTGTCCTAAAAGGGTAAGGAACAACACAGTAGTCGTGAAGGACACTAGTGGGATCATCAATAGTGATATATATTAAACAGATGGAATGTCTTACCATTTATGTCCTTCCTGTTTGGGAAGCATATCATCTTTTGCAATATGGCTCCTGTAGTATGACAAGGCACACAAGGTTGTGACAAGGTTGGGAGGGTGGCCTAATGGTTAAGGTGTTTGCCTTACAAACACAAGGTGCATGGTTTGAGTCTCACAAGGGATAATTGGCTAGGCTTAAAATGGCTCACAAGGGCAGTTAGCCTAGTACTAATCTATGAACCTAGAACAAACATTGAACTGGCTCAGCAGAGGAAGCAATTCCTCTGTAGCTTAAACAAATTAGAGATCTTGTCAAGTCTTCCAAAGCTAATTATGAAGCAAAAAATGCCTCCCTAGCTAAGACTAATCACAACACATTCTTTAAGTACATCTGAAATCTAAAAGGGATTACCCAGCTATGCACTGAACTGGTTGTAGGTGGCACTACCCATACTCAGCTGAAGGTAATAACTAACCTCTTATCTGACATATTTGGAGAAATTTCATCCCCTGTCCTCTTCAGTCATCTCCCAAAGTATACCTGCCACCATTCCTCATCCTATTATCTGAACAGAGCAGGTCATCTCAGTGCTGTCCAAGGCTAAAAACATGACATCAATGGGACCAGACAACATCCCAGGTTGCCTTTTAAACAACTTAAAACATGACCTAGAAGACCCACTTGGATCCCTGTTTAACCACAGCCTGCAGACTGGGTATGATCTGGTGGAATGGTGGATAGTGACAGTAATCCCTCTGAACAAAGGGGGGAAAACATCAACTGACCCTGGGAATTATAGGTCTATAAGCTTGACTAGCCTCATCTGCAAGACCATAAAAAAAATCATTATGAACTTTGTTAACAAAGACATGGGTAATTTTCAAGCTCTGGACGCAACCCAGTTTGAATTTCCTAAAGGTAGATCATGCCTGTTAAACATGGTTGACATCTTCAAGAAAGTCACCAAGGCCCTGGAAGAGGGAAAGACAGTTTATACTGCCTATCATGACATGGTCAATGACACAATCCCCCACTCAGGTATTAATAGAGAAACTTTCCCCACATAAGTATTAACCCTTACATTACAAGATGGGTATCAAACTGGCTTACCAACAGGACACTTACTGTTAAAGTAGGTAACTTCACCTCTAGCAAAAGATCAGTCACCAATGACGTACTGCAGGATTCTGTGCTGGGCCTCTTACTGTTTGGAATTTATTTCTCAGAAGTCCAGGAAAACTTGGATGGCCTGTGGCTGACCAAGTTCACTGTTGATTGCAAACTGGGAGCAATCTTTGAGTTTCCCAATGATGTTAATGTACTGCAGACAAGGTTAATGCAGACAAATGATTGGTGCCAAAGCCATGGATTAAATCTAAATGTAAAAAAACGCAACATTATTTTTCCTTTTGAGAAAGCTGGCATCCTTGCTAATTACATTATAGACAGAACCCTCTAAGTATAAACCCAGTAGTACATGATCTGGGTGCTCAAGTTGATAGCAATCTAAACTTTGACCACCACGTATCCACAGTAGTAAGGAAATCCTTCTATGTGGGACATCTTATAAGTAAAGGCATATCATCTAGATCTAAGGATGTTATAGTTCCATTATACTCTGTCCTCATCAGACAAATAATTGACTACAATGCTTCCTTTTGTATGTACCTCACCAAACACCTGCCACAACTGGAGAGAACACAGAGGCTTCTCACAAAGAAATTACAGGATACACATAACCCTGTCGGAAGAGCTCTCTGATCATGTAGCTCAGGCTGGTATGACCCTGACCCTGAGTAACATCCTGCCCTCACTAAGAATGATACCTCAGTATAAAGAAAAAATGATCAATTTCAGCAATTGGCTAAGCTTCTGGTGTCATTCAAAGGGGATCCAGTGTCTGTCAGCCTGGGATGACATGCTCGACAACCACGTTGCTTTGCAAGAGATGGCTTGCACCTGTCCCCCCCTAGGCTTTCGAATACTGGCAAAGGGTCTTGCTGCCCCCATAGTGCCTTTTTTTAGGCAAGGCTCAAAAGTCAAACCCACCTCCGTGAACAGCACAATTAACAAAAAACTGAGGGTTATGCTACTCAGTGCCAGGAGTTTAAATCTGAAAATGCACGTGCTCAAAGCACTCCTCAGTATGGAGAACATCGACATCTGTACACTAACTGAAACCTGTTTCAAGGCTCCAGGGAGAATCCCAGCACTACCAGACTACAACTCATACCACACGTTTCGGCCACAGAACATGGACAGAAACACAAAAGGAGGGGGTGTATCCATATTCATCAAGGATACCTACACCTCCAGGTTAGTGGCGCAGCATGATACCTCTGAGATCATCCATGTGCAACTAACATCCGGCAAATCTGCAATGCAAATCGTGGCCTGCTACAGATCACCCTCCATGACCCAGGACCACCACTCTACCTTTCTGGAGACACTGGAAAACATGACGGGCCTACCAAACACCCTGATGTTGGGCAATTTCAATTACCCTACCATTCACTGGGAAAACTACTCAAGTACAAATTCCCAGGCCCAGCGCTTCCTGGAATTCATCAACTCAAACGCCCTGGATCAGCTGGTAAACTCCCCTACCAGAGGTGAAAATATATTGGACCTGGTCATCACCAACATGGGCGACAGGTGTTCCACACCGGAGGTCAACACATCACTGGTTAAATCAGACCATAAACTAATCACTCTGGATGTCCACACCCCACCACCACCCCCAACTAAGGAAACCACAGTAAAAAACCTTTGTAAAGCAAACTTCACCTTACTTAAGACAGAGGTGGTAAGTTTTACAGCCCCCACGCTAAAGGATAACGCTGCCCAAGATGCAGAAACCTTTACAAATGCACTCTGTGAGCACCTACAAGGATGCATGGATCATGCCATGCCTAGCAAAACCAAGACTCACTCCTCTAAGAGAAGGAAACCAGTTTGGTGGTCCCTTGCAATAAACAGGCTATACATTAGAAGGAGGAAACTAGTTCAGAAAAAAAGCAAATCCCAAGAAGGAAAGACATCCCTGATCAGTATCAGTAAGAAACTGAGGTCCCTCATGAAATCATCCAAGGCTAACTTTGAAAGAAAAATAGCCAAGGATTCAAAGATAACCACAAAGCCTTCTTTAGCTATGTTAAGAATCTAAGTGGCAACTCGCAGATATGCACTGAACTAGTCCAAAATAGCACAAACTATACTGAACCTACTGATATTGCCAACATCCTGGCAGATAGATTCAGTGCAAACTTCACCCCCCTCTCACCTCCAAAAGGGCCCACAACAATACCGGAAACGTGTAGTGTCCCAAAAATCCCAGCCACACAGGTGAAAACAGCCCTTTCTAAAGCCAAAATCACAGTGCCAATGGGAACCAGATGGTGTCCCAGGCTGCGTCTTGCATGAACTACAGAATGAACTAACCCCCCCACCTAAACATGCTGTTCAACCTCAGCCTCTCTACAGGCTACATGCCCATAGAATGGTGCACAGCAGCAGTTATTCCTCTCCACAAAGGAGGGGCCACAACTGACCCTGGTAACTATCGCCCCATAAGCCTGACTTGCCTGGTCTGCAAGGCTATGGAGCGCATCATCATGGAACTCATTAACAAAGACATTGGGAACCTCCAAACACTTGACCCGACCCAGTTCAGCTTTGTTAAGGGCAGATCATGCCTACTAAACCTGGTTGACTTCTTTGAGACAGTCACCAAGGCCATAGAAGAGGGAAAGGTTGTTCACACAGCCTACCTTGACCTCACCAAGGCTTTTGACACCATTCCTCACTCGGGTATTACAGAAAAACTCACCAGCCTGAACATAAACCCCTACATCATGAGATGGTTTGCCAATTGGCTTACAGACAAAACTCACACGGTAAGAATAGTGGGCTCCAGGTCTGATTCTAAACCAGTCACAAGTGGTGTCCTGCAAGGCTCGGTCCTGGAACCCCTACTGTTCGGCATATACTTCTCAGAAGTACAGGCAAACACAGGAGGACTATAGCTAACCAAGTTCGCTGATGACTGCAAACTGGGAGCCATAATTGACTCTCTGGCTGACACGGACATCCTCCAAAAGGGCCTTACTGAGATGGACACCTGGTGTCAAAGTCATGGCTTCAAGCTAAATGCCAAAAAATGCATAGTCATCCAGTTTGGGGAAAACAAAACACCCACGAATTACCACATAGGTTGCAGCCCCCTTAATACAGAAGAGGTAATAAGAGATCTGGAGACCCAGGTAGATAGTAATCTCTCATTTGACAATCATATTGCCAAAGTAGTTAGGAAATCCTTCTATGTGGCCCATCTAATTACCAAAGGGTTCGCATCTAGAAATAAAGAAGTTATAGTGCCCCTCTACTCGTCACTCATTAGACCCATCATAGAGTACAATGCCTCATTTGGGATGTACCTCACAAGACGTGGCCAACAGCTGGAAAGACCACAAAAGTACCTCACCAAGAGGATTACTGGTTTCAAACATATGTCCTATGCAGCCCGACTGAAAAAACTCCGGCTGTACTCAGTGGCATATCACTTACTCAGAGGTGATCTCTGCCTGACTTACAAAGCCATGTCCAACTCAGAATCGATGGACATGCTACACCTAAAGAAATCCAAGTCACTGCGAGCCATGCGATCTAGTGAGCTAAACCTCACCACAGCAATAAATGGAACATGCTGGAGGGATAGATTCTTGTCACAGAGACTCCCCATGCTTTGGAGCAAAATTCCAAATTACATCAGGCAGATCCCCTCACTAACACTCTTCAAGAGAAACCTTGATGAGTGGATGGGTAACAGAAAATACACCCCTGGGATCACTTCATTGGCTCTGCTTGACAGAGGATCAGTTAATCAATGGGGCAGTGAAAGCCAACACACTCTGGCTAGGCTTATAAATGCCCTCGGGCAGATAGCCTAGTGCCTACCTATGAACTTATAACAAGTCTTATACAGAAAAACTGAAAACCCTGTCACTGTATTCTGTCTCCTTCAGGTTTCTAAGATGTAGGCTTACAGGCTAATCTCTGACCTGACCCTGATGGAAATGCTACACATTCATAAATGAAACTGCACAAGGGTCACTCACTTCAGGGATCTTGACCTAGCCTCTTACATGAGCAGGTCATGCTGAAGAGACTACCACTTCTCTGGAACAAGCTTCCAATTCATGTGAAACAGAGCCCCTCCCTGACCCTTTTCAAATGCAACCTAGATCAATGGATGGATGACCCCAAATTCACTCCTGGGGTGGGGCCTATGTCCCTCCTGAACAGAGAAACTCAGTATTAACTACCATTTATCTCCGTTTGTACCACTCCGAATTTATCTGGCAACCAACTAAATTCCTGCTTTTATGTGTATATTCTGTTTATGCTACTGTAATCAAACCAACTAAATTCCTGACTTATGTATATATTCTGTATATATTACTGTAACCACTATGTGTAACACAAAGTAAAACGATAAAGAAAGCTACACCTCCATGACTGTAGCACTCGAAACCCTGAAAAATAAGATATTTTAATCAAAATATTAAAAAACTGCTAAAAAGATGTGAAGTTCTTTATCAGCGATCTGATGAAGATTTATCAAAAGCACTTATCGTTTGAGGAATTCAAGGGACTTTACATCTTTTTAGCAGTGTTTTAATATTTTGATTAAAATATCTTATTATTTCAAGTTTTTGACTGCTACAGTCGTGGAGGTGTAGCTTGTTTATCGTTTGACTTTATGGTTTTTGCTGGCTACCCCTAGGCAGTGGGACATACTTCTGTACCAATTAGTGTTTAATTTTTTTTTCTGCATCTATGTTCTTGTCGGAGCTTTTATCCTCAGGCCTCCACCGAAAATGGGTTCTTTTAGGCCCACTGGACTTTCCCATAAACAAATGCAATATATAATTAAAATAAATAAAATAAATATAACCTTACCTCTGCAAACTTTCCTCACCTAACAACTGACAACTGGGGCAACTCCGAATAAATATAGCTAGGCTTGTAAGGGCTCATGGGTTGGTAGCCTAGTAACCTTCTATGAACCTATGACCCTATGCAGATATGCTCAACAGTCATGAATACAGAGAGACACAGAGCAACTATGGCACACAAAAGCAGGACATAAAGACGCATGACATATGGTGCACATGCCATCCAGATGTACCTTTGTATGGAAAACTGCATCATGAATATCACTACAGTTGTGCTACAAAGTGCTGCAGTCTATAAACAAGGTGAACAGTCATGCCCGGTCTGTCTGTATGTGCATCTGCACAGCCCATGTCTTGCAATAATGTGTCTGTAGGATACAATGGTAAGAAAAAATCAACATGTAAGTATACTCCCACTGTTATGACAGGAGGCAGAAGCACAGAAAGCTGTAAATCACACTAACGGTACATGGAGATACTTACATGACATGGGGTGTTGCCTTGCAGATCTTGATGGACCTATGCAAGTAAAAAATGAAAGCATGAAACATGTTGCTGGAAGTGTTTGTATATTTACTGCATTGATAAGATAAAATGCCATAACACTTACACCAGGCACCTACATCATGGGTGAGTTTGCAGATTCATGTTGCAATTCTGCTGCTGGAACACACATACAACAATACATTAATATTTGTGAAAAAAAAGATACTCGATGAAGTAGTGTATATGCTGCAATGTTCTGAAATGTAGAACATTCATGTATGTTCCGGAACACCTGCTTCAGTACCTCCACTGGGAACATGATAATCATGACTGGTGTTATGATACAATACCAGGAACATCGTAATCTCATTAGGGAGGGCCAAAGGTGGCCTACCTCCAAGGTCATTGTTTGCCCTCTCATAGCAGCACATTCTGTTATCTGCGCAGAAGGCCATGCTAGAGCAACCATACTGAAAAGCCTCCCTGGATCTATTGTGACCAGCTGTAGCATTAATCATGTTTGTTACATCTGTCCAAGCTTCATTTCTTCACAAGGTATTTCCCATCTGTCCAAGGAGACTGCAACCATGCTGCACAGCGCTTTATAATTTCATTTTCTCTGTGAGAAAAATTATCTCCCCTACTTCGGATTGACACCTGGAAGACAGTGTGATATGCATATGCTATATTTTATATGAGGGCTCACATAGTCACATGATGATGTTATAAGCATATGTCAATTAATTTGCTGCAAAATAATCCTTTTCATGTATATTACTGTTATGTACAAAAACAATGGCTATGTAAACAATGTCTGAATATGTAATAGATCCAACAAAATCACCGCATGTAGCAATGTATTACATCATCTGTGGGATTTGAACCCATTTCAGTGGATATCACAGCAAATAAATGACACCCACATAACTGCTGTTCTATACACTCATTGCTACATTATTGCTGTTTCAGCAGTCACGTACATCAAAACATAATGAGCATGTGTACCCCAAGAATGTCAGATGCATCTCATACACAACTGCAGTCAATGAGACTCACCATAACAAATGTTACTGTGTTATTCTATGAGATGCAACATACAGAATGGAAGTTACCAAAAATATTGAAGGAAATAGTCATTCATATTGCAATGAGTTGTTATGCACTCATGGATACATGTCAACACATTAAACAGTGATCACTGAAAGCCATCCTCGTGTTTATTTTATCACATTAAATGTACTAACAACTACTACTGTATTAGTAACATTGGTGAATATATCGAAAACTAGTCAGTGATCACATAACATATAGAAACCCACTGAACTCGTCAGTTTCTATAAGCATAGCACAAACATTACAGGGCAATCAGAAATGGCTGCTGATATATGTTTATTCTATTGTTATCTACTGTTCACTGGGGCTGTTTTATTTTATCTATGCAGCTGCATATGTGGAACATCGTCTTTTCACAGATGCACATTTACCTACCTGTTTACATATTGTTCAATCCTACCCCTCTCTGTTATGTCACAGACATTGCATCGCAGACAATTTTGCCCCCAAAATGCCTGTCAACATGTATGAATTGATTTATACAGATTAATGATGACATAGATATATAATAAAAACAGTCTATTCCACCACAGCAATGCCATCAGGTAACAGCTTACCTATAATTCAGCTATACCTTAAAGTGAGTTCAGCTATGTGCACACAGCTTTTAAGTACCTTTAGCACCATACATAATTAATGAGGTTCATTAACACTGAATGTTTTGGAATCCCATTTGCGCATGCTCATGTAAGTTCTTGAAAATGGATGTATTAACCGATAACTTGGTGTAACAAGAAGGTGCTCCACGCAACTACCAAATGGATATCTTTAAATGGGGTTATCTGTAACATATGGCTGATACCCTCCAAAGGTCTGATACCATCCTATATGCATCAACTTTTAAATGAGATATTGATACATTTACTGCAAATACCACTGCTATTTAGGTACTGAGTCAGACCTTAGCATTTTTCTCAAGGTGTTTTTTTGAACAAGTCTCACCCTCAAGACTGATGATGTCGACCAAGAGGAGGCTTCAGTGTGGCCAGGTGCAAAAATGGACCAAGGAGCAGACCACCCAGATGCTCACTGTCTTTTCTGGACAAGGTCAGAGGATGTCAGCATGCCCCAGGAGGTTTGCAATGATTAAAATATGGAACCTGTTTGTTAGGGAGCATGCAGATAGATTGGGATCTACCAGACTGGCATGCAATTCCATCACCAATATGATGATTTGCATCAGATGGAAGCTGTGGATCTTCACAAGAGGTTACAGAAGTTCAATTTCCAGCCCACAGACGTCTACAGTACGTTTCATAATCCAAGCCTTAGCATCTACTGTACAACATAATGGGTCTATATTACCTTATCCAAAAGCCGTAATATCAAACAGCTTTTCATCAAACCGAAAAAGTCGAAAGTTGAAAAATAGCAAAAATGTGAATGAGCAAATTTTTTCCCTGGAAAATAAATCGCTATCCCTACCATCAACTACACACTAATCTAAACATAACAAAGTGGGAGGCTTCACCCCCCCCCCCCACACTCCCCAATGTGGGGGGCTGTGCCTCCCACACTCACCCAACTAAATATACCAACTCTGAGATTGCACTATAGTGGGCAAAAAGACAAACTCACAAGGATGGCCAAGTGGTTTCTTTCTCAGGGAAAGAATTCACTCATTCACATTTTCACTATTTTCATCTTCAACTTTTCTGGTTTGATGAAAAGCTGTTCAATATTATGGCTTTTCGTTAAGGTAATAGGAACCCCTACATAATAAATGTATTTGTTAAAATATTCATAAGGTTGTTTTAATTGTATTTAATACGTGTCTGTACTGATAAATATTACTTTTAGATGCAGTAGTATGCTGTTCTGTCAATTAGCTCAAATGGGTAAGCGATGAGTCAAAGTTACTGCTGATTTCCTGTGTGGGTTCAAATCCCATTGCAAGTGATTTTTTTAAATAGTGGCGGTTATGCAGATAATATTGAAAATAACATGGAAAACCTGTTTGTTTGGCTACTATACAGTACAGCTGTTTGCTCATCTAGTGTGGCTGTGGTTCACTGAAGCCATGGGTGACTACACATTTCCACATTATACCTAACACTTCTAGAAACATCAAACACTATACTTCTGTATGTGTGAATGCGGAGTAATACATACATACATTATTAAGCTCTACATTTTTGAAAGTACATTATTGTAGTATCCATGTTTGTTGTACTCATTTTCATGAATGTAAGAACACTGCAGGTCAGCATGGCTACCATATGTTGAAGTTTGTAAAACATTATGCAACTGTAAGACAGTTAAACACTGACACATACTGCTGCTGTAATACGGATTTCATTGTTATGCCATAAAAACATCCGAAAGTGATTCTGTATGATGGACTGAATTGGGCTGTCTCTTAGATCAACCCATTAAGCAAAAGTCCAAAATGAATGTGTCATGCATACATGTGAGTTTAAATGCTGTGTAGAATATTATTGAGGTTATATTGATATTTCAGTGTTTACTATTTGAAAACAGATATGGTAGATACTTGCTTGTTCAGTTATGCAGTATAGCTTTTTACACTTCTGGTATGTACATGGTGCACTACTGCCTGCAGCACTTAGGTCTCAGATTGCTATGAATATTTCCATTATCTGCAAAGTTTCTGGAAAGATCCAAGCTATGTCAATATGACTGAATGTGTAAATCTTTGGCAGTACATATATAGGTTTCAAATGCACAGTGCATGGTAGTATAATGATCTAGTCCCTGCACTATTGAACTATGCACATTCTGTTATTCCATGTACCTGTGCTGTACTATTATTCACTGGACAGTCCTTTGTTCAGTAATACACATTGACAGTGATATAGGTATATCTATAATTATATATGTATATATCAGTGTGGGTGCTTGTTGCACTTGCTTTATTATGTTGACATGGCAGTGTATCTGTGTATGTGATACTGAATCTTATTTTGTGTACCTCTGAATCTTGCTGTTTAATGGTTGCACATTACTGTGTTCGCGTAATTTTGTACAAAGACATCTTTAGAGCCATCAGCAAAGCAGTTCAACTGTGTTACAAATGTTTGCTATGTACTTCAATGTAGATTTGGTCGACTTCCACACTGCCTGATGTGATGAACACATGCATGTGCAATGTGTCTCCGTAAAATAGGCTGTCTGGCTTTATTGTCTGCCTACTTTCCTTTGAAAGCATTTCCTCGCTGAGGTGGGCCTGTGTTGTCCACCTTGCTTCCTCCTTTAGCTTTGTTATATATGTTGCACATATACATGGCATAGTTTACCTTCCTCTACAGTATCATCATAGTTGCAGTCTTACAATACTGCCTTGTGCCAACATTTTGGCCATTATATTCATGCAAGGCATATGCATGCAAGTTGCTTGCAATTGCTTGCATTCTGTCATTGTTCCTGTTATACTTGTGTGTCGAGTATTAGCCAGGACTTTGTTTTCTTCTTTCCCATGCACAAGCTGGAATTTCTTATCTAGCAGTATTCATACATAACTTAGCTTTTAGTATTCCATGTCATTCGATTGTGTATTTTACTGACCTTGCTTTCTTATAGGATCATGTTAATCGAATGCAGGTCAGACACATATAGAACAACAAATATTTGTTGCCTCTTACATGGCATACGTTTGACATATACAATTTATTTTTCATATGCTTGTCTTGTGTACACTTACTTGTGTATTAAATAGCCACATACTTGCATTGCTACAGCACTGCTGTTTGGCACTATGCTCAGTTGTTTGCTTTCTCATGCAGGGTTGGTAGTTCTTGTCTAGTAATGCACTGCCTTGCGTGAATTTTCTTATCCATGCTGTTGATTGGCTTACATTTGTACAGTCTACTTGTTGGTTGGATTGAACATCCACTGTGTGCGGCCATCATTTTTTTCCCTACAACACACACTTACCATCAGTCATATACATTCATGTATGACTGTCACACAGTTTGCAGTATCTCAGGAATGCATACTGCATAGGTACATGTGTATTTGTGCATTCCACCATGGCTGATATGGATCCCCACCCTGTTTGTCCATTTTCCTATACCCATGCTGTAGAGTGTGCTGTCCATGTACCTTACTTCACTTTCATGTTTATTTCCAACCTTTGTCTGTCATGTATTGTGATATCTGTTATATGTTTAGACCTACTGTTTTGCCCTCCTCCTCCTCTTTCCCTGCCTTTTCCATTCCTTCTATTCTCCTTAAAAAAAAAAGCGCATTATGTCCACAAAAAAAAAAAAAAAATTACCCATGGCCCTCTGACTATCCCTCAGATTTTCATATTGGATCATTTCTCTTGTGTGTCCCTTTTCTTCACTCTTAGCCCAGATTTGCTTTTCTATCTCCTATCTTCCTGGGTGTGTGCATTACTTGTATTCTCACATAGATCCTGCGCTCATTGTTAGCTTCTGTTAGCCATGGCAAAGTGGATATGCTTGCCCTTAACCTTGATTAATTTTTTTGTTAGAGATTTTGTGGGCTCTGTTGGATTCCTTGCATTCTGATGAATGTATTTATATACATCCATACACGAATTATGACAAAATCTGTACTTGTTTGTAAATATTTTTAACACTGCATGGATTGTTCTAGATTTGTCTTACTTTAGTAATTTTATGTTATTTGTATTGAGCTTTTCTAATGTGCATTGATGTACATTGACAATGCACATCCCAGGTTATGAAACACATCTTGACATACAGATTTGACGTGACTGCTTGAGAGTGCACAATGTTGCTGGATACATCTGTTTCATGTAAATTAGTCTGTACACTGATGCATATTTGTATATTACTTGTTTATCTGTGACTTTTACACAGAACTTGGTGAAATACATTGAAATCCTCGAACTTTATTGAATTCGGACCAAAGTCACCTCTTGGTAACCTGACACAAGTATTGTCATTACCAATTATAATACAGGAGTCAAAACTGCAGTTCACAGAAATAGAAACTCCAGTGCTCCATTTTCCATTATTTTGGTAATCATTGTGGCTGTTCGAGGCTAATGAGGCTCATCACAGTTAAACCTGATATAAACAAGATGTCTGGCTTTTCCTAATATGCAAATTGGGACAGCTCATGCATCACTTTATTCAAGCTTTAATCATTGTATCACCGAAAGCTGTGTTAAAGTGTAGGGCATTTGAATTTGTTAAGGAACAATGCTATTTTAAATTTCATGTGCATTTATTTATTTCTAATTTTATAACATCAACTATTTTAAACAAATTTAAACAATGAAGGAAGTAAGCACCACAGCACTTTAAATAATGTCTAAGCTGAGAAGTTACTATGAAAATTTTAATTATTTAATTCTGCATTGATTGTCCTAATTATTCAGTTTTTTTTATTATGGGTGAATAAATTGACCTTTTTTGTCATAGTATATAAACTGTAGAGCCATACAGTTAATTTCATCTTGAAAAAGCCTGAGATTGTCAGGCGAAAGCACTTGGTTTCATTTGTCTTTGTGGATTAATAAAAAAGAAATTATTTAATCTTCAAGGTTCTTGCTGGTATTTTACTGAGCGAATTATTCAAACTTTACGTTTTTTACTAGGACTTGAGCCCTACACTTTAACACAGCTTTCGTGGATTTTGGTGTTTTGAGAGGTCGGTGCCAGTGGATCCTCTTGTTGCTTTTGTTCCTGGTTTTTCTTTACGTTTGTTTTTTGGTTCTTATGGTGGAGGATTCTGGGCGCTCAGATCTCCTTGACACACCATGATTTTCCGTGAAGAACAGGAAGAAGCTCCTGTCACACGGAAGGAATTCAATGAATTGCTAGCAATGCTATCACAGATTAACAATGCTATTTCTGGCCAGAACAAAGATCGGGGGTTTACCTTACCGGGAAACCAGCAGCATGGTGCACTCAACGAAGAAAGACTTTTGCGAACACAGGAGCCGAATGGCGCTGACGCATCCAGTGGTTTAATGGCAACGGTTATCCAGAACAGTCGTTCCTATAGTGAAAACGTACAGAACAAGGGTACCTCTAATTCAGGCATGTCAGAAAGAGTATTCAACTTTAAGGCTTGGACTGAATTCCAACCTGTATTCAAACAAGGTACTGTTATTGCTCATTTTGAGCAACTAGATGCTGACTGTGAAATTTTTAACAAAAATCTGTATTCATACAAAAATTCACAGCTTGAAATTAATTACCTTAAAGAATGTATTAGAGTGCAAAGAGTCCCTAAAGGGCTCCGTTGTTATAAATTTCCTAACAGTGCCATTGCAGGCTCTGTTTTGCATTCTCAGTTAGTTGAATTATTTAATCGAACAGGATTGGAAATGTTACAACTGATGGTGCAAGACTATCAGCATAAATCTAACACTATTTTAAATGAATTAACACTGCTGAATGACAACATTGTTAAGCATAAGAATTTTTTAGGTCGCAAAAAGAAATATGACGAAGTGTTTGCTGAAGATGACCAATATTGTCTTAAAGTTTTGGATAGGAAGGTTAGAAAATTAGATAGAGACCTTATGGAATATAGAGAGGGGAAAGCCTACCCAATTCCTGGTAGGCAGAAGCAGAATATTGGGGATTTAGAAGGTCCTGACAACTTTACAGGTAATCAGAATCAAAACTTTCTTAGTACACCTAACACAGAACCTCTCAGAAGGAGTGAGCGGTTAGCCCAAAAAGGTGGCAATAATTCACTGCAGGTTTTTCAATTTCCCCAGGGCAGACCAATGGGGTGGAACAACTCACTTCTCCAACAGAATTGGGGAAGGGGGCGCAAACAGTAATTGATTTTGATGAGCTCACTGTTGAATTAGGAGACCCTATCAGTTTACACAACAGCTGTACAGTAATCACACAAGATAATTTTAGTATTTTCAATTACACAGAACTAGCTATTACTCCTGAATTTTTTGAACTGTTTACTAAGGGCCTTCATTATGTACCTGCTAGACCTTTGTACTTACCAAGACTGCTCATTGAACTAAAATTATTTATTAGAAATTTAAATCTTTCATTGTTTTTTAAAGGTCAATTTATTGCTGACAATTCTATCAGTAGATGCAGCACACTCAATCCACCTACACATCCTAGTTTAAACATTTTTGAGGAACTAATAGAAAAAACACTTAGAACAAATCATTCTAGTTGCCTTAATTCTTCCTTGAGTAATTTTAACTCCCGGTTGCAGGAAGTGGTTGACTTATTGAAAAGAGAGAAAATTAGGGTTATGAAACCCGATAAAGGAAGTGGGGTGGTCTTAATGTATATGTTTGATTATGAGAATTATATTCACAACATTTTACAAAATACAGACACATACGAGCAAATTTCAAAAAATGAACTTAATGTTGCTCATGCTAAAATCAAATATAATTTACAAGACCACCTAACCCAAGGGGTAATCAATGAAAGGTTGTTTAACTACTTGAATGTCCCTAACCCTAAAGTTCTGATTTTATTCGGAATTCCTAAGGTTCACAAAGGATTGGAACCTCTTAAATTTAGGCCTATTGTAGCAGGTGCGGGGGGTATCACAGAACCTTTGAGTAAATTTGTTGAACACACTTTAAAGCATTTTGTCGCTACACTTCCTTTTATTTGTAAAGATTCATGGGAGTTTTTAGCTAGTATTCCTGTGGAAGCTTACAACTCTGATCTTCTAATGGTAACTATAGATGTCATTGAATTATTTCCCAGCATACCTCACACCATTGGTATTGATTGGTTCACTGAAATTCTTGCTACTGAGTCAAGTTTAAGTAACAACACAGTCAACCTTATAGTTGAATTTATGGAGACTATTTTGCACAACAATTTTATATACTTTTGTGGTGAATTTTTTAGGCAGAGCAAAGGAGTTGCCATGGGCGCTCCTTGTGCATCATCATACGCAAATAGAGTCTTACACAAATGGGAGAAATCATACAGTCATTCATATAAATGGAAAGATTTTATTTTGTTCTATAAACGTTACCTTGACGATATCTGTATATTATGGAATGGTACTAGAGATAGTTTTCTTGAGTTTTTTGCTTACATCAATTCTACGACAGAATTCTTATCTTTTACCTATGATATCAATGAACATTTTGTACATTATTTGGATGTGCTTCTAATCAAAGATAATGTAAAGGGAAATTTTCAAACACAGATTTTCAGAAAGAATACTTTTTCTAATGCATTCTTGCATTATGATAGTTCCCACCCTATTTACGTCAAGAAGGGCATAGTTAAAGGCCAACTAATTCGAGCCTCAAGGATGTGCAGTTCTCTAGAGTTGTTTTTAAAAGAAACACTTTTTTTGACTGCTTTATTTGAAGAAAGAGGTTACCCTTCTCAATTAATTAATTCTCTAATTTCAAAGATTTTGTCAAAAAGGGATTTATTTTATCCCCCTCTTTTAGGAAAAGGGCTTCCCCTGCCCAAAACTTTTAATTCAGAACAGATGGAAACACAGAAGAGCTTTATTTACACATATACAGAAGACTCACTTTTCATTGAAAACACTGTGCGCTCTTTTTGGCCTATTTTAACATCACAAGATGAAATCAAAACATTCCTTCCCGATAGGGTACATTTCATCAGGAAATGGGACATAAATTTAAAGGATATATTTGAGCAAGACACTCACAGGCAGAACTTAAATGTTAATAATTCTTCATCTAAGAAGAAAGGTTCATTTAAATGTGGCATGTGTAAACAATGTGCATACATGTTGCACGATGACCACATACACTTACCCTCTAGAAAGTGCACATTAAGAGCCCAAGAACATTACAACTGCAACTCTTTTGGGGTGGTATACCTGGGTATCTGTTTGGTTTGTCTTGGTTTTTATGTGGGGAAGACGACTAGAATGCTTAAGAAAAGGATTTATGAACATGTTTATGACATTGAAAACAAAAAAGAGAGCAATGCATTCTTCAGATATTCACTGTCTTGTACCCACATGATTATCAAATTTTTTGTTCTCGAACATGTAAATAAAGATCCCAGAGGAGGTGATTGGGAAAATTACCTTGAGAATAGAGAACTCATTTGGCAGCTAAAACTTGATGCAACTAGGTTTCCAGGGATGAATGATAATGTTAGTTTAGCTAGCGTGCTCAAGGCAAAAAGGGACAAATTGTGATTTTTTATTTTTTACTTTAATATCTTACCAACATCTATTAACTCAGATATTTACCAATAATTATTTATATTATTAATGTTGCATGTTTTTTGCACATAATAAGTATTAGTTTTTATTTCTAGATGAATTTTTGATCAAGCTATTTATGTCTATATGCAATGCATTTTTTGTATATGCATTATTTTGTTATTTTAACTGTTCTTAGTTTATTATTGTGTGCACTGAATTTGTCAGGAACTACATACGCACACATTGTTAATAAAAGTATGGTCAGGACGATTAGAAGCGCACTATGCATTTGCACTTTCAACACAGGTTTTAAATTCCAACAGCACACACACAACTAAAGCAATTTTGTTTTTTAATTATATTTGTTATTTAACACAGGTGGGTGGACACAAATTTTCCAATATATGAAATATATTGATATTTTTATATTTACATTTTTAATATTAATATTTTTTATGGTAACATTTTTATTTTATTTTACTTATTTGCCTATTAATATGAAATTACATTTGAATTTTTTAAGGAACAATGCTATTTTAAATTTCATGTGCATTTATTTATTTCTAATTTTATAACATCAACTATTTTAAACAAATTTCAACAATGAAGGAAGTAAGCAGAGCAGCACTTTAAATAATGTCTAAGCTGAGAAGTTACTATGAAAATTTTAATTATTTAATTCTGCATTGATTGTCCTAATTATTCAATTTCCTTATTATGGGTGAATAAATTGACCTTTTTTGTCAGAGTATATAAACTGTAGAGCCATACAGTTAATTTCATCTTGAAAAAGCCTGAGATTGTCAGGCGAAAGCGCTTGGTTTCATTTGTCTTTGTGGATTAATAAAGAAGAAATTATTTCATCTTCAAGGTTCTTGCTGGTATTTTACTGAGCGAATTATTCAAACTTTACGTTTTTTACTAGGACTTGAGCCCTACACTTTAACACAGCTTTCGTGGATTTTGGTGTTTTGAGAGGTCGGTGCCAGTGGATCCTCTTGTTGCTTTTGTTCCTGGTTTTTCTTTACGTTTGTTTTTTAATCATTGTATGTTATTACAGTTACTGAGCTACCTAATACTTTTAGATGCTTTTTATCATGTTGAAAAATCAGTTAAAAAAAAAAAAATCACATAATTTTGCTTCCAGTCTGGCTTTAGTGGTGGTCATCTTTTTCATTTATTTCTTCTAAACATTTCCTCTCGCAAAACTACATGCATACTGTTAAATTGTAGCTGAAGTTTTGTAATACTGCCATTAAAACTATTATTAAACCTACTTGTTAACATTTGGCTATAGTGTAATAAAGTCTTTGGGAAGAAAGGAAGGATATCTGAAACTATAAAGTGATTATGTTTTTACAGTAGTTAGCATAACATTCAAATTTCTCATTCTATAGTGTCATTTAATCCTGCAACCATTATCACATGATAGTATCACATTGCCATTAACTCATTGAAGACTAGTGATGTCTCCAGGCATTTCTACAGTCACATGCTACTGACACCTCTAGTTGTCAGATATTGCTTGCTCATATTTATAATAATTCCCAAACCATGCTACATATACTGCATTAGATTATGTCATCTTAAAGCTTGCACGATGACAAACTATTTTGTTTTCCATGGGCTGAGACTGAAACTGATAAATTCTCTGCCCCGGTTAAAAAAAAATTCAAAATAAATACATAAATAAATAAAGTGCATTGATATTTGAACTCTGTCTAGTGCAAAAAAAGAAACATTGAACATTATTTGCATGCGATTCATTCGTACTGTAATTATTATTATATTTTTCTAAATATCTCAATAGCAAGTGAGATAACTGCTTAACCTCATATAAAAGCTCACAGATATATGAAGAAAATACTGCTGGCAGTATGTTTGCAGCTTGAATGGCTACTGAGATATCATAAGCTGTTTAAACTACATTACATAATTTATATTTACTGTGGCTATTGAGGCTTATGAACTCCAGTTTAAGACCTAGACCTGAATTAATGCAACCTTTGTAAAGGTTACTTTGTGCTGAACAATTTGCCATTTACAGTTTTCTAAGAATATGTGTGGTTCTACAGAAGTGACCATTTGTTTGAACTTTAAGGCAATAACTACATTTTTTAAAGGCTTAGGCTACATCCAGTGGGAGTTAGATTATAAACTCAAAAGAGCTCCATTAATGGGAATGAGTTAAGCAAACTAAAGCAAATTTTTGATGTTAATTTCATTAGCAATTTGGTAAATATGGCACAGTCATCCTTATCTCAACAACTTGAATAAAATGCTACTGTCAACTTAAATTGCCACCTCTGCACATTAATTATTTATTCTGCCTACCAATTTAATAAATAAATTCACTTTTTCACTCCGTACTGTAAAGTAAGTACTGCATGTAAAACTCTGTTGATAAAAAAAATCACCAAGACAATAATGCTTGAATGATCCATTGTACTACTGGAAACCATTTAGCTGTTACCAAAAAACATAAGAGGGTTATGTCAAAAAATTGAACACAAAAGACTGTACTGTTTTAAGCCTTAAGCAGACATTAAAAATCAACAAGTTAATAATTTGCTTGTTCTAAGAATGTTCCACCATAAACATTAGAATAAACAAGATTGTGACTATGGAGAACCCAGCTATATCAAAACAATATTTACAACAAAATAAAACATTTTATCTCAAAGAAAAACTCATGAAAAGCATTACCATATAGAACACAACAAACGTGCTATTACTGAAATGAAGTAGCAGTTGTAGTAATCATATTTTTATAAAGTACTGGAAACAAAGATGTAACATTCACAAGCCACATATTAAAAAGCTACACAATACCATATATCTCATTTCCTCTCTGCTTTTACTGGCTTGTGTCAGTAAGCGTAAAATTATCATTTTGTGAAATCGCTCCCCTTCAACTATTTAAATTTATTGGTCATCCTACTGTATTCCATAGTACCAGAATACAAAAGTGACTACCCCCTTTCAATCTATCTTGCTGTTTTAAAAATATTGACTCTCCACTAAAACTTAACTTTTTAGACGGGTAAAACTTAAGTTACCTACTTTCACATCTAACTCCTTTAGTGCACACTGCAGTGTTTAGGATAAACTATTTTTTTTTCATCTTACCTTTAAGCATCCCTGTGACTAGCACTTGCTGTAAAACCTGCTGGAAAGCACTAGTCCGCCTTAAACTGATACAAGCACTCAACTCTCTTTGTTAATATGGAGAAATTCATCGCAGGCACTAAAGAGCCTATAATTGCAAAGTACCTTGCTAAGGTAAAGAAAAACAGCTTATGTACTTTACAAAATAAGCACAAACCAGGCATGTCCAAGGATCAGCTTCTGGTGATTTCTCCTGTCCACCTGGTGAATCTGGGCATACTGGGGCAATGTAGCAATTGCCTCATGTACACAAACAACCCTCTGCTCCTACCACCCAACACTACAACCTGCGAGAAATGCACTTACATAGCCAAACTGGAAGTAAAGCTCTCTCCATCCAAGATTGTGCTAGACAGTCAAGAGGAGAAGGCTAACACCTGCACTACACCTCAAGCAACACATAGCCCTTCTAAACCCACACCACCAACACCCTCACATAGCAACACTAAACCCTCATATGTGGAGGCCCTTAACGGTAACCTGCCCAAGCAACAAGGACCTCCAAAGCTGAAATACAAACAAACACCAATCACAACCAAAGTGTCACATAGCTCACAACACCAGTGTGCCACCTAACAAGAGCCTCTAAGGCAAGACAACGTACCCAACACTTTATCATAGTCATAGGTGACTCTATAGTCAGGCACACTGATGTCCCACTCACCAGGCTGACCAAGGAGAAAATTACAGTCAGCTGCCTGTTAGGTGCCAGGATCTGCCACATAACGCATGCACTCAAGTCACTCCACAACAAGTACAAATATGACTCTGTCGTTGTCCATGTTGGAGTGAATGACTTGAGACGTACCTCCCTGGACTACATGAAAAGAGACATGGAAGAGCTTTTGGATCATGTGGCCCAGGCAGGTATGACCCTAGCCCTGAGTAGCATCCTGCCTTTGCCCAGAATGATACCACAGTATAATGACAAAATGATTTACTTCAACAATTAGCTAAGCTTCTGGTGTTATTCAAAGTGGATCCAGTACATGTCTGCCTGGGACAACATGATCAACAGACCATAATGTTTTGCCAGAGATGGTCTGCACCTGTTACCCCTGGGATTTAGGTTACTGGCTAAGGCTCTTGCCACCCTCATAGTGCCTTTTTTAGGCAAAGTTCAAAGGACAAAACCACCACCATAACAGGTACAAGCATGCAAAATCTGAAGGTAATGCTACTCAATGATAAAAGTCTAAACCTCAAAATGCACTCTCTCTCGGGGCACTCCTAAAAATGGAGAACATTGATATCTATGCAGTAACTGAGACCTGTTTCAAGGCTCCAGAGAGCAGCCCTGCAATACCAGGCTACAACTCTTACCACACCTTTTGGCCACCAAACCAGGACCAAAACACTAAAGCTGGAGGAGTGTTCATATTCACCAAAGATATTCACACCACCAGGCTAGTAGCCCAACACAATGCATCTGAAATTCTCCAGATGCAACTAATACTAGGTAAGACTGCAATCCAAATTGTAGCTTGCTACGGATCTCCTACCATGCCCCAAGATTCTCACTACACCTTTCTAAACATACTGGAAAATATTAAGATATGACCAAACACTCTAATACTGTGTGATTTCAACTACCCTGCCATTAACTGAGAAAACTACTCATGCACCAACACCTTTGCCCAACAGTTCTTGGAATTCATAAATTCCAATGCCCTGGATCAACTAATCCATAGTCCCACCAGGGGCTCCAATATCCTAGACCTGGTTATTACCAACATGGGAAATCGATGCTCCACACCTATGGTCACCCCCTCGTTGGTCAGGTCTGACCATAAGCTAATCACCCTTGACATCCACATCCCCCCCACCCCCCAGTAAGAAAACTTCTGTAAAAAGCATTTCTCCAAAGCCAACTTCATGCTACTCAAGTCAGAAGTGACAAACTTCATGACACCCATGCAGACGGGAACTGAAAGTTTGACTGCTGAATCCTACACTAAGGCACTATACAAGCACATCCACTTGTGCATGAATCGTGCCATCCCAAATAGAATCAAGATGCTCTCCTCCAAAAAAGGAAGCCAATTTGGTGGTCCCCTGCCATAAACAAACTTTACAACAAAAGGAAGAAACTGTTACAGAAAAAAGGAAAATCCCAGGATGCAGAAAACTCCCTTACCAGCCTCAGTAAGAAGTTGAGATCCCTCATAAAATCCTCCAAAGCTAGTTACAAAAATAAAATTGTCAAAGATTCCAAAGACAACCACAAGGCATTCTATAGCTATGTCAAGAATCTAAATGGCAATGCTCAGATCTGCTCTGAGCTACAAAAGAATGGCATTAAATATACTGATCCCAAGGATATTGCCAATATCCTGGCAAATCGATTCCGTGCCAACTTCACCCCTCTCTCATCTTCTAAAGGGCCCATCTCAATACTGAAAGATTGCCAAATTCCAGTAATAACAGCCACACAGGTAAAAAATTTACTCTCCAAAGCTAAGAATACAGCATCCATGGGACCAGACAACATCCCGGGCAGTGTACTACATGAACTACAAAATAAACTGGCACCTCACCTAAGTGTCATGTTTAATCATAGCCTCACCTCATGCTTCATGCCCACTGAGTGGTGCACAGCTACAGTTATCCCACTCCACAAGGGGGGATCCACCTTGGAACCTGGGAACTACCACCCCTTCCATCTGATGAGCCTGATCTGCAAGGCCATGGAACATATTATCATGGAACTTATAAACAAAGACATTGGCAAACTTCAAACACTGGATCCCACCCAGTTTGGGTTCATGAAGGGCCGATCTTGTCTCCTGAACCTGATTGACATCTACGAATCAGTCTCCAGAGTTGTGGATGAGGGTAAGGTGGTCCACACAGCCTATCTGCACCTCATCAAGGCCTTTGACACCATCCCCCACTCTGGAGTCACAGATAAAAGTACTAAGCTGGGCATTAATCGCTATGTCACTTGATGGGTGGCCAGCTGGCTTACTGACAGAATCCACATTGTAAAAGTAGCTGACTCCAAATCCAGCTCCAGACAAGTGACAAGTGGAATACCTCTGGGTTCAGTCCTGGGACCACTCTTGTTTGGCATCTACTTCTCTGAAGTACAGGTCAACATTAAGGTACTCTGGCTAACCAAGTTCGCAGATGACTGCAAACTGGGATCCATTATTGAATCCCCAAATGATGTGGGTATTCTACAAAACGGCCTTACAGAAACAGATGCTTGGTGCCAGAGCCATGGGCTCAAGCACAATGCCAAGAAATGTATAGATATCCCCTTTGGGAAAAAACATGTACCCATGAATTACCACATAGGTGGCAGTACACTAAACACCAAAAGTGTGATAAGAGACTTAGGGCCACAGGTGGACAGTGGTCTCACCTTTGATAACCACATCGCCACAACAGTCAGGAAATCCTTCTATGTGGCACACCTCATTACTAAGGGCTTTTCATCCAGAAAAAAGGATGTCATTGGCCCACTGTCCTCATCCCTCATTAGACCCATTATAGAATACAATGCCCATTTTGGTATGTACCTCTCAAGACATCTGCAACAGCTGAAAAGGCCGCAGAAATACCTCACTAAAAGAATCACAGGACTAAAGCAGATGCCCTATGCTGACCATCAATAAAAACTCCAGCTACACTCTGTCACATATCATCTATTCAGAGGTGTTCTTTGCTTAACATACAAGGCCATGTCAAACCCAGACCTGCTGGACATACTACACTTAAAGAAATCCCAGTCCCTCAGAGCCACATGCTCCAGGGATCAAACCTTGTCATCACAATGAAAAAAACATGCTGGAGGGATAGATTCCTGACCTAGAGACTCCCCAGACTCTGGAATAGACTGCCCATACATGTCAAGCAGAGCGCCTCTTTGGCCCTCTTCAAACGGAACTTTGAGGATTGGATGGGAGATAAGAAATTTACCCTGAGATCACGTCAGTCACCGTGATAGACAGGAGTCCAGGGAAGTAAATATTGTGGGAAGAAATAGCCAGGGAATTGTTATGGCTAGGCTTGTATAGGCCCTAGGGCCGATAGCCTAGTACCAATCTATGAACCTATGAATCTCTGTTGTAAAAACTTTACAACTACTTAAAATATTAGAGAAAATGTGCACTTCAATTCAATCTAAGCAAACAAATGTTTTTCCCTGGGCAGCTCAACCTACTAGCATGCTCACCCCACCAATTCTTTCACCCACCCCTTATATCTCATTTACCCCATTCTCTCTACCTGTAGATACTACATTTTTGCTCCTTCTTCATATCCTTTGAAGACCTGAAGAGGCTCACAGTGTGAACATTTAATAAAAAATGTATTCAATTATGTAATTATTGTAAACTGCTGCCTGTCAAGTATTCTTCATAACTGCAATCACTTTTTCTAATTTTATAATAAGCAGGTATGAGCTGGCGTTGAGATTTTATTTTCTTGTTTAATTAAGCTAATTATTGTGCTTTGCATTTTCCCTCAACTGAGCTTGAAACTGGTCATTGTGGATCAGTGCCCTCCCATGGTATATACATATAAATAGGCAGAGTGATAGATAATGGTCTTTCAAGGATAGTGAAATGGTATTTCCTTCCCCTTTGTACCATGGGTTGTGCAGGTCAAATTTCTTATTCAGTGTATTGAAGATGCATTTTAGCATCATTGGGACATGCACAGCATACACAAGCACTCTGAGGCATAAACTGCCTGTTTAGGATTCTATGTAAATACAACTCGCAAGTGATTTCTCCAGATTAAAGACATGTGCAAGGAAAAACATGTACAGGGGAACCATCAACTACAGAAATAAATGAAATGTAAGTACAATAAACACAAACAAAAAGCAATAAAACAGACACAGGAATCAAACAGTTATGTTTTTGTTTATCATTACTTTTAGTCAAACAGTCAGTAGTTGAAATTCTGAACACTCTTTATAGCAGAATATTTTCCCTCATTTTGGCTTCTGTTGATATATAGCCTAGCAGTAGACATGTTAGAGAAGAGGTTAGGCCACGAAGAAATGTGGGTTAGGGGTGTGAGTCAAAAACCACCCTTTGCAGGTTTACATGCTATCTGAGTAACAGAATGAACATCTCACATGAGATACCCTTCATCTTACTCTCGCATGCCTGCGAAAGGGGGTCTTGAAAGGATTTATCCTTATTCTACTGTCATTTTAATATTCACCCTAGATGACTGGACAATAGGCACACTAGTGCCAGTGTACAACAAAAAGGGAGATATTCATAATTGAGTAGTACAGGGTATCAAACTTCTTTCAAACTGCATGAACATTCTGGAGATGGTGATTGATAAATGAATATGCAGAGTAATAAAATGTAAGATCAGAGCCAAGGAGTTTGAATTCAGATCAGGATGTAGAACAACCAATCTTATATTTGCAGTGAGGAAGATACTTGAGAAGATGAGGGGTGTGGAAAGGCTAGAACTGGGCATTCCTAGATTTGAAGAAAGCATATGACAGGGTCCCTGGAAAGCTGATTTGGGCAGTCCTGCCATGGTGTAAAGTCCCAAAAACATTCATAAAATTAATGCTGGCTATGTATGAGGACCCTGTAAGTTAAGTATGAACACTGTACAGTCTCAAAGAGGGTTTTACAGTGGGAGTGGGGGAGTGGGTTCTGCTATGAACCTCATTGTTTATACTGATGATAGAATACATTAACAAGCAGGTTGGAGGGGAGGGATCAACAAAGTAGCTGTATGCAGACAATGTGGTATTACAGGCAGACTCTGAAAAAGAATGTCAGCAAAGGACAGGGTAATCTAATGCAAAGCTGAAGTCACATGCAATGAAACTAACTACAGATAAAACAGTTGCAATGGCGACAAAAGAGGGAATTCAGAAGAAACTAAGAGTTGCAATAGAAGGGTAAATAGTAGAATAGGTTAACAGCTTCAAATATCTCAATGGGATGGTTGAGGAGAAGGGAACTCTGAATGAGGAGGTCAAAACTAAAATCAAAGTGGTAGCAGACAACTGACACAGAGTATCAGGGGTAGTGTATGACATAAGAAGGCCAACGAAGCTGAAAGCTAAGGTGTACAAAACAGTGGTGTGACCAGTAGTACTGTATGGTATAGAAATCTGTGTAGTAAAGGCAGGGCAATTGAGGAAGCTAGAGATGATGGAGATGAAGTACCTGAGACTGAGATAGGTGGAAGGATCCACGCTGTGGGACAGAAGAAGAAATGAGCACATCAGAGCAGAAGCCAAAGTAGCTCAAATTGCACAGAAGCTCAAAGAGAACAGATTCTGGTTGTTTAGACATGTGCAAAAAAGAAGAAGACAATCTGGTGAAGAAGAGTGGGAACAGACTGGAAGAAGACAAGAGGAAATGAGGGCATCATTGTATGATTTTCTGATCTGATGTTATTTATCCTGTATGTCGATTCTACTATTTGTTACTGCACTTCATGTGATAATATTAAGTAGTTTATTAATTGAACTATGTATATCAGAGCTTTTCTCCCTGAGCCTCTGCTGAAAATGTGATTCATGCCCAGTCAGGCTTTCCCAGTAAACAAATGCCAAATAAATAGATAGACATTCATTTGATCGGCCGGTGGATGGCCAAATGGAAAATGTTCTAAAGCAGTACAGCAAATTCTTATAACTGCGAATGCAATTGTTGTGAAATGCAAAATACCCCCCTTTTTGACCGATGATCGCACTTGTTTAGGTGGTAGAGAGGCCGGAAATTTCACATTCAGTGTTTTGTACTACATTCCGACCTTTCGCCACTGAGAAATTCGACATTTAGAGTCTGTGTTATACCTGATCAAGGAAAGGTTGGTCTCTGAAATTAATGTATTCCAAATAAATAAATAAATCAAGTAAAGAGTTGGATGGGTTGTGTGAAATAAGGCCTGTTACAATCAGGTATGACTGTTGAAGAAAGTAGGAGAGTGGCAATAAATCAAGAGAGATGGTGATAATTGACGTGACACGCTGACCCCATGTGGAAAATGGGAAAAAGGGTATTGATGATGATTTAATCTTTTAAAACTTCTATGCATTAATCTATACTTCACTCTGGGAAAGACCACACTGTCAAAAAACAGACCTACTAAGTTGGCAGTGCACAATGTATACTTTAACAGAAACACACAAAAAGCATTACTGCAGGGGGATTCTCCCCTAAAACCTCCCACCACCACTGAATCTTCCAATACACTAACTCCAAGATTGTGCAGCCTTGGGTTTAAGGATTCCTTTCTCTCACATTTCTGTAGTCTCATTGGCATTAATGGCAAAGCTGTAATAACAAATGTGATTCAGTAACATATGGGCCTGTAATCCACTTTCAGTATTTCTGGATCTGATCATACCTACGTTATCACCACACATACATGCTGTGTAGACCTTTACTTTATTCACTAAATAAATGAGTGCAGCAAATTGTATATAGATAATTCTAGTTTAAAGTTACAGGACAAACTTCCATCTGGGTTTACATCCTTCAGAAATAGCTGGGAATGTACTGGCACGATTTTTGTGTCCAAATGGAGTTTTGTAAAGAAAAGATATGCACATGCTTGCCAGCCATTTGTTACTGTGGTTAGTTTAAACAGAACACTGGCTAAGACAGAAGAATGCAGGTACCTTTATAGATTACCTGTTTTGGTATGACAGGCAAGATAAATAAGAAAATACAAATGAACGCACAGCTATGGGGAAGCATTATACAATAGAATCTTTTTTTAAGCTGATACTACACAATATTCATTAATGCGCTGATGATTTCCAGGCTGTTCTGTACATTTCTGTTCCATATATGCAAACATATTGTTCTATAAATAAACCTGAGCAGATCTAAATTAAATCAGCTTGATTTGCACTGCTAATAATAAAACATTGCACTTCTTGTTGTTAACCCCCCCCCCCCCGGCTGACAGAGTTCCTACAAGCTTAAAATTCACCACTTCAGTATAGCAATTAAGGCTCTGTATCTGCAGAACTCCCTTTACTCTGCAAATGTTCATTCTAGGGGTCATCAATCATCTGCTGTCTTCATTGCTTATTTTACCTAAAGAGACAATGGCTTTGCAGATGGCTATTTTCACACTAATTTTGTATCTGTTAAGAATTAATAGCCTGAAAATATAAAACAGAATTAAAGCAAGTCTTTAAAATGTTATTGAAAACTACCTCTGAGACAACAAATCCGTAGCTATAAAGTTGTAATTATATAAATCATTATATCTGTGTCATCTGACTCATAGATGCCTCTTTCACATGCTGTCACACATGTGCCTTGTAGCTAATGCCATCTCTGACCAAGTATATGAACCTCACTATGCCTTTAAAAATGATTGTAATGATTTGACCTTACTGTATTTGAAACATCACAAACAAAGAAGAGACGTTATGCTAAAGTCCCAAAATACTAAAACTGTTGAATCCAAGAGAACAAAAGTAGTAGGACACTGCCAAGATAAAATCAATAAAAACTCTGTTTATTGAATGTAAGCGCTTTCGGGATAGCCCTTCATCAGACATAATTTTAATACAATAAAACAACCATATTTAAAATACAAGCCATTTGTAAGCAAGTGATTGGATGGCTTGTATTTTAAATATGGTTGTTTTATTGTATTAAAATTATGTCTGATGAAGGGCTATCCCGAAAGCGCTTACATTCAATAAACAGAGTTTTTATTGATTTTATCTTGGCAGTGTCCTACTACTTTTGTTCTCTTGTATTTGAAACATGAGCTATTGTTTATACTTAATTGGTGTCATATAAACATTTTATTATTTACTACATACTATTGAAACCTATGCACTATTTGTAGGTTTCCTGCTGTTCCTCTGCAGCAAGTTGACCTAAAATTATATATAGCATTTATGTTCGGATGGCACAGTAGTGCAGTGGTATGATTGTCACCTCACAGCAAAAGATTCTCTGGTTCGATTCTCAGCTGGACTGCCTTCTGTGTGGAGTCTGCATGTCCACCCTGTGGGTTTTCTCCAGATGGTCCGGTTTCCTCCCACATTACAAAGATATGCATCTGGAGCATTTGTCCCCAGGCCCCTGCTGAAAATTGTCATTGTTCCAAGTTGGTCTTTCCCAGTAAACAAATGTTAAATAAATAAAATATGTATAAACACAACAAAGACGTTGATCCATTATATATAATGGATCAAACACAGGCTCTGCTCATGTTCTCCACCAGCCTAACTAATTTAACCCCTTACTGTCTAACTTCCTTCTCTCCACCACCCAATGTCAATATTTTTTTGCAAGTGGGCCTTCTTAGCTTCAGTTTGTGATATTTTTATCCTGGAAAAAAACAAATAAATATATATTTATCTTTTGTCTGTATGAATAGTATAAGCATATTGTACTATCATTGTCATATGCTTATAGATATAATGTCATGGAACTTGCGTTTGAACTCCTATTGTAATTGTCATATCAACCAATGTATAATTATGTAATCTTCCTCGGAGCTTTTCTCCCTGTGTCTCCTCTGAAATCAGGCTTCTGGTCCAGTCGGACGCTACCCAGTTATCAAATGTAAATATATGAATAAATATAATAGAGTTGGCATCTGCCTAGAATAACTCTTGAGTGGCTCTGTATTCATGCTGAAACTCCTTCTGAAACAAATAGTTAATCCCAAGCTCTTGATATTTTTGGTTTTCATTTAAAGCTTTCCCTTATTTCAGTTTAAATGCAACAAATGATACTATGTGAATATGTCACTGCTTTTGCAGTGGACAGCTCCTAGGGAGAATTGGACAAGAATGGATGTCTTGAGGTTGGACGTTGGTATAATGGTTAAGATCTTTACCTCGCAGACACAAAGTATAGAATTTGAACCTCACCTTAGAAAGCATGGCTTAGCTTAAAAAGGTCCCTTATAGTCACTGGCTATGATTTCTGAATTGGTACACCTCTGACTTCAACTCATAAGTAAATAGCAACTTTAACTTTATCCCTGTGTCCAAGATTATTTAACTTGTGAGCATTTCGCTATCCTTTGTCTTTATTTAGTTAGTAACTAAATAATCCAAATGCTGATATCCCTGATTTTAATTCAATTTTATATGGACAATACAAGTTGAATTGAGTGGGTGGAAGTTATTGCTATATCACCATCTATCCCAGAGTTAACCTACTGCAGCATCAGAGCTACAGTACAATGCTCCTTGGCTAAAGGATGAAACCACCCTAAAGGTATATGACCATACAGGCCAGGAGTAACACACTGTATATTTGCCAACAAAAATTCTTCAAGTGATCTACTGTGCTGTGTCAGAAATAGCTGCCTCACCAAACCACAGGTTTAAATGTCCTGTCATTTGTGGTGTACCCCAGTGTTTAGCCCTTGGTCCACTCCTCTTTGGACTTTACTTCTCAAATATCAAAGCTAATGTTAGGGTTTTGTGGCTGACCATGTCTGCAGATGACTGCAAACTTGGTGCCCTCATATACTCCTATGCAGAAAACAAGATCGTCAAAGAGAGAATGTCATGATGAAATAGCCCATGTCCGAACCATGGACTAAATGCCAAGATGTGTAAAATCATATCATTTGGCAAGCATGACTCCTCTTGTAACTATCACATTGACAACCCACCCCTGAAAATTGATCCTGTAGTAAGGGATCTGAGAAGCTATGTCGACAATGAATTGCACTTGCTCATTATGTATCCTATCAGTACTCTGCTGTAAGGAGATCTTTTTTTTTCATTGTACAGCTTATATCTAAAGGTATAACATCTAGATCCAGGGATGAATTTTTTGGCCGATCCTTTAGTATAAAGCCCACTTCATTATACACCCTAAACACTTATCACAACTGGAATGATCACAGTCCTTTCTCACTAAAAAACAGGGGGTCTAAACTGACACAGTGGTGCAGTGGTTAACATTGCAAAAGGTTCTCTGGTTCGATTCTTGACTGGTGTGCCTTCTGTGCAGATGTTCTCCCTGCGTTCATGTATATTTCCTCTGGGTACTCCGGTTTCCCCCCACATTCTAAAAACATGTGTCTGGAGCATTTCTCCCTTGGTCTCTGCTGAAAATAGACTCTGTTATAGTCGGACTTTCCCAGTCAACAAATGTTAAATAAGTAAAAATACCACAAAACCATCTCAAAGCCTTGTCTTTTTTTTCTCACAATCATACAGGATACTGAGAGGTGATGTATGCCTTGCATGTAGGGGCTTCAACAGACCATATCCTATAAGACCTATTACATATTCCAATGGTATAAACACCTTTTCAAGAGATCTTAATCTCCTTTGCAAAATAAATAGAACATGTTGGATGAATAGGTGTATATCACAGAGAATAACACCTCTGTGGAACAGCCATCCACTCCACATAAAGCAAAGTGCGTCTCTAACTCTATTCAAAAGTAATTTGGATGAATGGATGGATAGCTACAAATTCACCCACTAATTTAGCACTTCTGACCTCATCGATAGAGGAAACTTGTATTGTCCCAACATATACTTCTTTGGCCCATCTCTAGGTTATTTATATGCAAAACAGAAGGGCTAAAGCCTACCATAAGAATGCAAGGCTGGGCATCTTAAGATCCTCGCAGATCAGTAGTCTAGTATGAACCTATGAACCTGTAAAACAAAAGAGCTGATACCACTCTTTGGAATTCATCCACCAATCAATTTAATTTAATATCTATGGCATGCTTCTATTAAGGTTAAAACAAACAAAAAAGTAAGGCACAATATGACACGTGACAATAATTATGATTAAAATAATAACTGTTTAATATTGAAAATTTGCTGGAAGAAAATATTCTCTTGCAAAGCTGTGGTGCTGTATAGCATTCTTTTCCTGATTTGCAAAAGGCATTGTTTGCTCTAGAAACAGGTCATGGGTTGTCACAACTGCTTGGACACACCATATATTCATACTGATATTGTCTGACAGAAGCACTGTTAGAAGTGGGGGTACTTGAAAATAGCTGAAGGACAGCTTAAACTAGTAGTAAGCAAACTTTGTAGCAGTTCTATTTCAGTGATACATATCAAAAATGCTACTGAGAATATTACAAACTGATTCTGTTCAGTGTAGTAAAAAGTGTGTTAAATGAATGATTACATTTCTGCCATTATTATAATAACATGAGAAACTCTCCAGTTATAAAGCAGGCAGGTAAAGTTGGTAAAACATTGTGCATTTCCATGCAGGTGGTATGACTGCTAAGTTTTGTGAGGAACTGCTGTTGTAGAAGATCCTATGTATCAAACACTACAGCATCTTGCTGGCCATGTCCGTTTGCGGCACCTGTTGCATTGGGCATGCATTACATTGTTAACATGCTTTAAATGCAAGCTGTTGATCTTTGTATGACTATGACACGGATGTAACACTTACAACATTCTGCATGTGCATAAGTACACAGTGAAACTGGAAACTTGTTTCTAGAATACAGACATATTTATTTTTATTTCTTTGTCTTTTGTTAACTGGGGAAGTCCAGCTAAGCCAATGGCCTATTTTCAGTGGATCCCTGGGGAGAAAAGCTCCACAACAGATTCAAAAACACTTTAACAATAGTTGATGAGTAATTATATAGAAATGGAGAAAAGACCTATAACAGATTAAATATTTTACGAGTGGGTTAGAAATGCTGTACAACACACACATAAAACATATTTTGCAATTGCTGTTCAATAGATTATATATTGGGGAGAAAGTCCCAACAACAGATGAAACACAAATAGATTGAAATACATTTATAGACTGTTACTAGGGTAAACTATGAACTGCAAGTGGCAAGACACTTTGTCCTATGTCAAGCAAACTAATACAAAGATAGTCAAAATAGTGACTATATTTCTAATAATATATAAGAGATGAAAAAATAGTGTATTCTGCTGCTAAAACAGAAAGAGTAATAGATGAGGAGGAGCAATGAGCAGGAGGGAAGGTTAAGGACATGGAGAGAGAGTTTATTATTAGAAAGATGAGTATGTTATGAAGGAGACTACAGAGGAAAATAAATAGTCGAAAGTGTGAGCAGAAGGGGTAGAAGACCATACATTAGTAGCATACTATCATTAAAGTGAGAGCTTCTTTTGATGTTAGACCATTGCTACCTGCTAAGATATGGAGGAGTTAATGAAGAGGGAGAAAGGCATAGTAATAGTGAGTCAGGGGTCATGCATCTGTTTTGAGGATTGTACAAACTAAATAAGGAAAAACAAAAACAAACTAGGCAAAAACAAAAAAGGCGAGGAGAACTGACCACCAGAACTTAAAACCAGTTACAGAATTTTTGTTGAATATAAAATTAGCACTTTTGTCCACTAACAATTGTGAATTCCTCAAATTAAAAACAAACTCAACAGGTGCTGTATTTAAAGCGTATCAATTAGGTCATCTATTCCATCACAAGACCCCCTCCCCCTATATTTTAAAACAACATATTTTTTTCATACTTTATAAATATTTTTACATTATCCAAACCTGTAATAAACCTTCCTGAGTATTAACACATGTCACAAGAATCCTATATTGTGTTCAAATTAAGTTACTGAATAAAATTCAGTAATAAGAAATAAAAAATAATAATACAAATCCACCTTGCCATCCATCTACAAATCCCTAAAATTAGTACCAATAATAAATATACAACAATTAAATTTGGGACATTAATATATATATATATATATATATATATATATATATATATATATATATATATATATATATATATATATACAAACACTACACTAGTGTACCCTAACATATAAACTAAAAGAGAATCTGACAAATAGTTGAAAAAGTAGATAGCAGATTACTCAACTTTCAGAATTTATAGCTGCCAATAATCTGCTTAACTGCTGGAAACTGATGTGTTATGACAGTAATGACCTTTGAGGTTTAAAAAAACATCTGTTTTACTACTCTGCTTCATATATTATTTCGCATGTCTCATTTAGCTTTCATTTCCTGTCAGTTGCACAGAGGGCAATTTATTTTCTCCTGATGTATAATTTATCTGGTGAAATACTGTAAGCCCTTCTGTTAGGTTACACACATGCTGCTTTATTACTTTAATTACACCATGCTGCTATTGATACAATATATATGTAAATACTACTTCCAACTTCTTATGATTTTTCATTGCTGATGCCATTTGTATGTTCCTCATCAAAATAATGTGACTACTGCAGGCTCCGAGAATGCTTACATATTTATGACCATACAGCCAGCTATAGATTTATGCATTCACACTTGTATATGTGCCTTTTATATCTAGCTGGATATTTGGGATAGAAAATTCAACAAAGCAGTAACAACTCAAATGTAATTTTACTGTCATCTTCTGACTAGGTTTTCACAGGCAGGTATACTTTAGAGTAGATTTTTAGTTTTTAATAATCTTTTTTCTGTATTACACCAGCACAAGGGGAAACAGATAACTGCACAACTTAACCTTTCATTTCATTTTTTTTTATCATTGCATACAGGGATAAAGCCCTAAATACAGCCTAGGTGACCTAGGTTTGTAGGGAGGGATAATCAGGCCCATCACAGGAAGGAAGGAGTGTATGAATCTCCCCTGATTGGAGGCATGGTCCAGTGAGGGCAGTAGCCCTTAGATAATGGTTGATGAAAACAGGGAGGGGGAAAGGAGTAGAAGCAATGGTTTAGGTCATAAAGAAAGAAAATGGGTGTAGTTGGCCAGATCTTCAGGACACTCCTAAGTTCTGTGCTGGCCTGAGCCCTATTGGAAAAAGTCTGTGGGATTAACAGGTGGCTGGTAAACCTGGGGATGGATGTAGGGTACTAGGTAAGTTGCTGAAGAATGTTCTTGGGGGGGTGGAGGGTGACAAAGTACACCTTTCTTTATAGCATGTGACTTTTTTCTGATTGTGGCTGAATATCACATACTGCTAGGAACTGTAGCATTTCTTTGTTTTACAGATTAGCTTTTGTTTGTATCCTTGTGTAAAATCCCAAAGCAAGAAAATTGCAGCAAAAACTGTCACTCTAGTTCCATATCTGATATATGGCAGAACTTCTTGAAATTATATGCTCTGAAACAAAATCAGTCTATGTATGCTGAGACATTTGTTTTCCATTTCCCAGGTGCTGTAATCATTTGGAAGGAGAACAGAAAAATAAAAGCAATTATTACACTAAACAAAGTTAGACTGTGGTGGTGGTTCTGCGGTAGAGTTGTCGCCTCACAGTAAGATGTTGTCCTGTTCAATTCTCAGCTAGGGTGTGTTCTGTGTGGAGACATGCGTGAGTGGGCGTACCTTCGTTGAAGGTTGTGCGTCTGGGCCGGCAACTCAGCATGTAAAAATCTGCTGCCAATCATTAGTGGACCGGAGACCCCTAATCAGGAAAAGCTGAAGCAAACAAACACTAAAGAAGTTAAAAAAATATATTTTGATGGCAAATCCAGAAGGGCTGCTGGATGAGTAATGTGCAGACATAAAGTAAAAAATATGGAACATGATTCTGCATAACAAAGCAGCTAATTAGTGATTATTTTAATATATGATTTGTGCATTAGCATATTTGTACACAAATGATTTATCTTAAGCAAATGACAAGTGAACATCGCTTGATAAAATGATGTCAGTGATCATATTCAAAAACAATTTGCAGAGAGATTAACCATTTGAATAAGTGGCATGTATGCATTGATATTAAATAAAATGAATCATACCATGTTTTGGCATATTGCAAAAGACTAAGGGTTTGGAATATTTCAATAGACTAATTAATGCGAGTGATGGAAAAACAGCATGAAAGCAGGCACAAAACTTCAGTCAGTGTTGGAAAAGTCCATAGTCAGGATTCATAAATACCTGCCATATCACTCTAACCACGTTTGCACTATGAGCAGAAATATGTAGGGTGTATGCATTTCAAAAAGCATCGCTACATAACATGGCTCGCTGGACAACAAAGCACAGCCACAGTATATGCTAATGACTATATAATGAGCTGTGCTGTATGCTAATGATGTGAAACAAATCATGCATAGCAGCATCATGCATGCATTATGTCATATATTTCCATTCAAGCAGAAAGAAACACAAAAGTATGTTGGGGTTGTTGCAATTATTGTAAATATGTATCTATAACAAGGTCTCATAGCAGCTGATGATGATGATGACTGTGCCAAGCATCTACCATGAAGGCGTAGAGTCTTCCAATCATGCTCAACATACCATGCCCTCCATAACACCAACATAATGGACCACTACAGAGAGGATAGGGAGACCATATAACAAGTAGTGGGCATCCGTTGGCCTTGTCTGCAGCTTAGTAAGAGTCATGGGGTATCTAACCCTGTAGAAACTAAAATCTGTGTGGCTTTATATATACTAGCTATATGGACCTAAGATCGAATAAATGGGGACATAGTGGGGGTATTTCAACCATCCACTTCTAGAATACTACACCAATTCAAACACCATGCAGGACTTCTATGCCATAGCCCATTTCCCTGAGGTACTGGAGGCCAGAGACTGTACCCACATCAAAATAAATGTCCTACCTTGTGAACATGGAATAAGGGATGAGAACCACAAATGGCATCACTCCATCAACTACCACATGGTCTGTATTGCACAGGATATCATCTGCAATGTACATACATGCCACCTAGGCAGTTATCATGACACACACGTTACCTGCTCCAACGATTTGCAAGAGGTGACTTCCCACAGGGGCATCTGGTGGTGGATGCTGGATATGCATGAATACCTTGGCTTATGACCCCAATGAGAAATCCACATAACCCAACAGAGCAAGGTTACAACCATGCCCATTTACAAACCAGAAACATTACAGAATGTGTGTTTGGGCTGCTGAAGTCATGATTATGCTGCCTGGATGCATGTGGTTGTGCCCCCTAGTGTGACCCTGCCACTTGTGCTAAAATACTTACTATGTGTGTTATGTTACAAAATGTAATACTAATAAAAAAGTTACAACAGGGGAATCCAGTTCAGGGACCACAGTTCCCAGCACTACAGGGAGTTGCAGCTGAGACAGAAGATGAGTCATAAGTGGAGCCAGTAGCAGGGAAACATGAAGCCAGTGGAGGTGGGCACAGTATGCCATGGCACTAAAAGCTATAACATTGCACATAGCTTTAATACATAAATGGAGAACAGATCAGTAAGTACAGACAATAAAGTGATTTATAAAAAACACCTGACAATGTTTACAGATGTATAGGTTGGCCATTTTGTCTACTAGACATAGGCAGCCTAAGTCAGAATCTTGCAAAGACAAGACACTCTTACCATAACTGTTAACAGATGTCAGAAGAACATATGCTATATAGCAGCAGTGCAGCTAAAGAGGTACACAAGTAAGACTGATGCATGCCAACATAAAACAGACTGTGCTGACTCAAGCATAGGATGGGCCCATATCACCTGTATTTACATGATGTGTATGTTAATAAGTTCTTAATTCTGACACCTGTTAATAGTTGTGATAAGAATGCCCTGTCTTTGCAAGGTTCTGACTTAGGTTGCCTATGTCTAGTAAAAAGAGTGACAAACCTATACATGCATAAACATCACCAGGTGTTTTTGTTATCCATCACTTTACTGTCTGTAATTGCTGAGCTGTTATCTATTTGTAGACTATTTCTGCATTGCAGCAGCTTCATAATGAACTAAACCAATAAACATCATATTAAGTTCTACATGAAGCCATGGCACCAGAGCATGAGGGGAGAAGACCATCTAGAAGGTACTGTGTGATAGTCAGGCTCATTAGTTACACCTGTTAGTTGTCAAAGAGCCACGCATCTAAAACCCACACATTGCAAAGTTTTGTCACACATTGCAATGCTATAAATATCTGTATTATATATTGGCATATGTTTCATATTACTAAATACTGTTAATATGTCAAAACAACATTGATACTGTGACAATCTAACTTTTTGGTGTAGCTTATGTGTCAGTAGAGTGCTCACCATATTGACCATGTGCACACTGCATTCTCAGTGGCACAACAGGTAGTACACTTTCTTTTGGTGTAGAAGGCTGTGGAGTCTATTCCTACACAGGGTAGACTGACTCCTGACACAGCATTGAAGTATTAAGTGAGTACCGCACTCCTGAGTGCGTCATCCTTCAGATGAGACATTAAACTAAGGTCCCATCAGCTTGAGTTTGCAAGATTCTGGCATACGCTGCCTATGTTTGGTAGATAGAATGAAAAACCCTTGCATATGTAAACTTTGTCAGGTGTTTTGTTATGCATCACTTTACTGTTTGCAATTGCTGAGGTGTTACCTATTTATGTACCAATTGCTCAGGTGGATGTGAAAGATACCACAGCACCATTCAAAAAGAGTAGGGGCCCTTTATTTATATACAAAAATAATGCTTATTTACAAAATATTTACATAATTACAAACATTTACATATATACAAATTAATAAATATACAAATCTGTTTAGACATATTCATAATTTCCTTTACAATCATGCTAAATTTTTATCCTCATTAGACCCCCACTCCTTTTTCCATAACCATGATCTGATTTTACTTAATATTGTTGCTAAAATCCATTTACCATTAAACATAATTTCATGTATTCTTTCATTCTATATAACACATATAAAATAACTTTTTATCTATAGTCCACAAAACAGGTACACTGGAAAACACAGGCAGCTAAAACAAATAAATTTATTGCACAAATTCCAAGGATAAGCACTATCACGAAAACCAACAATTTTGCCTCATCAGATCAACCATTATACAAGATAAGGTACCTTATATACTGCTAAATCAGCCAATCAAGGCATAACAGCATGAACACACCCAGAAACAAATAAAATAATAAAAATGAACAAATATACAAACATTTAAAACAATAAAAATAAAAGACACAACACAATATCATGTAAGCTATCTAAAAAGCCTACATGTTTTCAGAACGGGTTTAAGTGGAACATATTCATTCAGACCCAACCTTTTATGTGCCTGCATTCTAACAATCCATTCAAGTTCTACTGTTTTAGTGTGATTTTTTATATCACCCACTCTTAATGTCTCATGCACCCTATCTACTAGGCAAAACTTAAAATGATGTATCTCTCCTCTATCCATCACATGTTTAGCGAATGCATTGGAAGCATATTTAATGTTGATTGAATAGAGGTGTTCTCAAATACAATCTTTAAACTTACAATTACACTTCCCTATATAAAATGTGAAACATTCAACACAATGGGCTAAATAAACCAGATCCTTAGTACTGCAGTCCACTGATACATTAAAATAGAACCTCTGACCAGTATCAAGATTCATAAAAGTAATACTGGTCTCTATATAGGTACAGTATCTACAATTGTCACATGGAGTAGTCCCTACACTATCACCCATTCTACCATATCTTCTTAATCTATCAGGGTAACAAAGCAGCCTCTTCAATTTTTTCTTATTTTTAAAAATGAAGGCTGGTTCATCCCCTACTATACCTCTGATCTTTTCATCAGTAAGCAAGACTGGCCAATGTTTCTTAATGACCCCTATAACATCATGTATATTACTACTATATTGTATGGGCAGACCAAAATGCTTATGTGCCCTATCAGTAGCGTGTAAACTCTCACTGTATCGATCACGTGAGAAATATGGTTTATCCATACTAGATCTAAGATTAGTACTGAGCTCCAGCCCCCGATCTAGCTCTCACTTCCTGTATCCCCATCCTCAAATCAATGTCTAAAAGTGACCATTTCTTTATCAAAATCAGCATCCTCGCATTAGATCCCAATGTTCATATCCCTTGACCTTTAACAATGTTACAAAAAACATATGGGGGATGCATGCTGGTTCTGTGCAGGAGAGAATTCCTATAGCAATCTTTCCTAAATAATTGAGTGTCAAAGGACATATTTGGTAATCTACTAACTTTCACTTCCAAGAACTCTATTTCAGTAGTTGAACAATTCATGGAAAACCTCTGAAAGGATGCAGTACTATATAAGTAATCCAAAAAGCGTGATAGATCCTGTTCATTCCACTACATAACATATACACATCATCAAGAAATCTATTATAAAAGCTAATGATCTCAGAAAAATTATGTGTATTTAGGACATAATTGTTTTCCCATTGGGCCATGACCATACTGGCATAGCTTTTGGCACATGAAGTGCCCATAGCTATGCCAAAGGTCTGTCGATAATATACCCCATCAAAAAGAAAGGCATTGATCTAGAGTATAAACTCAAGGAATAAACAGATCAAATCAACCATCCTATTGTCATACTTACTATGTTGATTCAAATAATCACTAACATACTCAGTACCCTCCCTATAAGAGATTACAGTAAAAACTGACCTAACATCCATTGTAACCATCAGACATTTCTCTGGTATAGAGATAGTATGTACATGGTCATATAGATTACCCAGGAACTGTCTAGAATCTTGTAATACCTCTTTATACTGGGTTTAATCTAGAATCCCATCTAAATGAAAAAAATATCTGCAATAATTAATTTTCAAATACTGTTGGCAACATAAATACACTTGCCAAGTATGATATTCTCCTATCAGTAATAAATTTATCAAATAAGCCTTTTTTGAATGAAAATTTATATGTTCTCCAGAAAGGACATACTGCTTTACTTCTTCTATTTTTTCACCATTGAATTCTACTTATTTTGTTCCCAAATTTCATACCTAACACAGAAATTTCATTAATTGTGAAATATATGCCCCAATCTTTATTACATCACCTAAACCTTTTTTATCATTTATTTAAAGCCATCCATATCACCTCTAAACACTTTATTTGTGCAGAATATTACTCCTTTTATCCAAATTGTGTTTCTTTGCACTTATTATAATGTCATCAGCATATGTTAGCAGAACTGGAATTCTTAACCCTTCAGGTGTTATATACCCCACCTCCTTCATTCTGTAATTTATTTCACATACTAGCACATTCATAACTAATGCAAAGCATATATAACTCTCTGGGAGACATACCTGGAGACACGTATATGTCTATCAGAGATTGCCCCTTCTCTGGAGCAAACTCCCAATTTACCTAAAACAGAGCTCCTTAATGACACTATTTAAGTGTAATGTAGACAGCTGGACGGGAGACCATAAATTTAGCCTTGGGGTGTCACCTATGTCCCTCTTGGATAAGGGCAGTTGTTGCTGACCATAGACTCATGCTGCAAATATGACCATAAAACTTTGTTAATACAGGAACAATGGTATAAAATGGCTAGGCTTATAAAGGCCTTAAGGCCAATAACCTAGTAACCTCCTATGAACTTATGAACCTATTGGACATCCCTGTCTTATTTCACTCTTCATATGTACCTCTTGGCATAACCAGCCATTTACAAGTATTTTACTTTATTATTACTATATGTTGATGTACATAATTTCCTAACTTTCTCACCTGCATTACAGTCTTTCATTATTACCTATAGGATTTCATGTCCAGTTGTGTCACATGTATTTTTAAGGTATCCTGTCATGACTTTTGCTTCTTCTTTTCTGTTCATAATATCATTCACAAGTTTTCTGCCATGAATAATTCTTGACAGTCCTTTCCTTTTATACTATATATGTTATCTTTCATAATATTTTCCAGTTTAGTTTCAAATCTCTTTTGTATTCTTTTCATAAAGATGTTATAATCATTATTATTCAGTACTACTGGTCTCCAGTTTTTAATTCTCTTCTATCTTCCTTTCTGTATATGAAGTTAAGTATTCCACTACATAAAAACTTCATTTAACCATTCAAAATCTTTAAATATATATATATATATATATATATATATATATTTTTTTTTTTTTTTTGTCAGTCCCTTAAATACCTTGATTTTTTATACATTTCATAGCCTATTCCATCTGGACCTGCAGCCAAATCTTTACCTTCTTGCCCTAATACTTTCACTAGCTCATTTAAAGACATATCTCTTTTCAACTCTTTATTCTCATTTTCTGTTAACTTTTTTACTTTCATGTTTTTTTTCACTACCCTTTTTTTTTAAAGATTTGATATACATATTCTACCACAGTATTCATAATCTTTTCTTGAGTTCTTTCTATTTCTCTTTTTACATTTTTTTATTTCCATCATTACCCTACCATCTTCCTTTAATAATACACTTAAGTAACTTGATAATTCTTCGCTTTTTCCATGTAAAAATATATTTGTTTATATAACACCATTTGCATTTTTCTTGATTTCTTTCATATAATTATTTTTTCTGTAAAACTACTTTGTATCATTATGTTATAAATATTCCAATGCATCATTATATATTAATTTATATTTTTCTTTCTCTACTTTTCTCACATCATATTGCCACTGTAAAAAAAATTGTATATTTTTTCCTTAAATATCATACACTATTCACACCAATTTTTATAAAATGTTCTCATAGTAATATGATCTTTCCATAACTGCATTACTAATCTCTTTCCTTCTTTATTCCATGTTTTCTCATTTATCCTTTTTATTCCTTTGCCTAATTTTATATATTCCTTTTATTCTTTTATCCCTAGCCATATTACAAGATGATCAGAAAATGCTCTTTCAACTATCCCCCTTCTCCTATTAGTAAACCTCCTGATACTTTAAAATAATCTGTTTCAATTCTATACATACCTCTTTTGTAAGTCCATGAACTTTTATCCCAAAGTTTTAACTTACCACATCTTATAACTTCTAGCATTTTTCTTATATAATCTCCTTTCTTTTCAAGCTTGCCTTTTAAATAACAGTTAAAGTCTTCTGTTATTATAATATTCATATTTATCACTACATTGTCTAAAATCTAATGAAATAAACTTTCCACTTCTTTACAGTTAGTATAAGCAAACAATGTTATAACTATATATACTCATTCTTTCCATTTTAAAAATACAATGATTAAGCTTCCAGTTTTGCCATGGTGGTGCAGCAGTTAGTGTTGCCACCTCACAGCAAGAGGTTCTCTGGTTCGATTCTTGGCTGGGGTGCCTTCTGTGCAGAGTCTGCATGTCCTCCCTTTGGTCACGTGGGTTTCCTCTGGGTGCTCCGGTTTCCTCCCACATCCCAAAGTAGGTGGATTGGACACTCTAAATTGGCCCTAGGTTTGAGTGTGTGCATGTGTGTGCCTTCTGTGGAAGGTTGGGCACTGGGCTAGCAACTCAACACTGTAAAACTCCACTGCCAATCATGAGCAGACAGTTGATCCACTGTGGCAACCCCTAACTGGGAAAAAGCCGAAAGAAGAAGAAGAAGAATCTTCCAGTCTTACTAGAGTTACCCCTAATAACTTCACTGTATTTCTAGAGAATGCAGCTATTCCAGAGCATCTTTCATTTCCCAAATTCCACATTATCTTTCCTCCTCATAGTTTCTCTGTTTATAATCTTTCTTCATTTGTTAAAAAGCTTGTGTCTTCTAATATAAATGCAACTCCATCCCCATGCGTTACACCATTCCAACATTCCTATTCTTCTTACAATATTCTTAACTCTATCTATATTTACAGAAAGTGCTCTACAATTTTTATTTTCCCTTTTCCATAAATTTGTAGTAGCATAGATTCATAGATAATTACAAAGCTAGCTTTCTTAGCAGGCCATTATAAACCTAACCAATTTCCTTTCCAAAGGCATAAATCAAACACTGTATCTTCTGTCTGTCAAACACCTTAACCATTATACAAAGCCCCAAGCTTTAGCTTTATATATTCTTTTTCATCCACTTCCTTTCCTTTTTGTGCTTATCCCTTTAAATTGTCTTTTTCTGCCTTCTACCCTTTTACCAATATAATTCTCTTTTTCCTTTTTACTACTTCCAAGTTTATGTCTTCTTCATCACAAATTTCAGTATCTTTTTCTATACCCTGTTCATTATGTTTTCATCTATTTTTTTTCCTCTTTCTACTACTTCTAAATTTCTCTTTTTTGTTCATTTTCTTCCCTCTCTCTCTCTTTTTTCTTACTGTTTTTTCCATTTCAGCAATCCACAGATGTCCAAATATATTACATTTATAACATTTCAATTAACATTTCTGCATCATGTCCCACTTCCCTACAAATATAATATTTTCTTTTGCCACAATTATTTATCAAATGTCTTTCTTTTCCACAAAATATTTTGTTCTCAGTATCTTACAACACCCCTGTTCCCCTTTACATTGGTATATGTATATTTTTCCTATTTCTATTTTTAAACAATATTACAATCCCAGCCACCAATCCATAAACCCCCTTTGTCTTAAACTTTTGTAATGTCCAGGTCTTCTTTACATAAAGCTTCCAAATGTCCTTTCAAAGTCTCCCTTTCTGCCTCTGTTCAAAATTGTACATGAATCTGCTTTTCTATTTCCCTGTTAAATGCTTTTATCACATAAATACTCCACGTGATACAGTCTTTCTTTTTTCATATTCACTAAGAAAAGTTTCCATTGAAAAAACAGTCTAATATATAATGTTACAAAATATCTCTGTTAATAAGAATAAATGCTCTTACCTCATGTGATTTTTATACCCAAAGGAGCTATTAAATTGCTCCACAGTTCATACCTGTATATTTCTTTGTCTTCTTTACTTTGAATTCTTACCACATACTTCCATTTTTCCTTTTCTTCTGTCTTCTTTTCTGCTCCTCCACTTTTGCCTTCTTTTGTTTTTTTTTTCTGCATGTTTTCTTTTCCATTGCACCACTATTCTTCAGGATTGTCTCTGCATCTTCCCTTTTTATTTTCTCTATAATGCCCCCCCCCCCAAGAAACATCTCTTTCATTTTCTGGCTCACTCTGCACCACCATTTCTTTAAGTAAATCATCCCATAACCCTTGTAACTGTAGGGTAGTAATTATACACCCATCATTTGCTGAGTCATCTCCATTAAACAGGTTTCTTTCAAACATTTCTTCTGAGTCCCACACACACTCTCCATTCTCAATGTTTGCACTCTCCTTCATTTCTTTCACAACTCTCTCATCTCCTTCACTCTTCATTTGCCTCCTTGTTTCTCTGGGCTGCCTCTGTGCCTAGAACAGAAACAGGGAATCCTCATCCGAAACGGTTCTCACTCACAATAATGTCAAATAAGGGAAGGTCCCTGCTATCCTCGCCAAATTTCCTCTAATAGTATAAATACCATCTCATTTATCCCCTGCAAAAGATAATAATAGCCTAGTGAGACTAACCTGGTCAACAAAGGAAAACAAAATTGTTCAATTATTATTTTGAGGAGGGTATGTCTCAAAGGTAGCCAGCAACGCCATGCCAACCATAAGCATAGAAACAACCACTGAACGTTTTAGTCAGTTTTGGCCATAATAGTATTTGTAGGAAACAGGGACTGAGGATTTCCATGGTGCACAATTGGCAGTACAGTTGATGCAAAGGGCTGATGGCATGAACTCTATTTCATGTGCTACAGTATTTAATTCCCTTAACCATCTTCTGCCTATTGTGTGACCTTAAGCAAGTCACTTAACCAGTCATTGCTCCTCTGTCACTTCTGATGATAATATCCATGTTTCCAGTAAGCCTACCTGGTAACAAATAAATATTATTGGTACTATTATTATTATTATTATTATTATTATTATTATTATTATTATTATTATTATTATTATTATTGTTATTATTATTACGGTATCATTGGAATCATAAGGCTTACATGGCACCAATTATTTATTATACCATACCCCATCTGTGCAACTATCTGCTTCCTTCCACTTTACCTCTCAGTCATATCCTCCATTCCCAACATTTAATCCAGTCAAAAATACATAAACATGAGATACACATTCTCTCCTCTGCATTCTTTGTTGACCTATCTAAAGCCTTCGACATATTGAAGTCCCTCTCACTTGACACTCTTGCTATGAACTGGCTTACATCCTACCTTGAAAACAGACAACAGGCAGTTCTCTGGCAAAATCATCTTTCGAATCTCCTTCCTATCTCACTAGGTGTTCCTCAGGCTTCCATATTAGGCCCTCTACTGTTTTCCATTTTTATAAATGACCTTCATCTATCCACTCCACTCTCTACCTGCATTCAATATGCAGATGACTCTACTATAATTTGTTCAGCCACATCCCAGACCGAACTTCATTCTCTTACACAAAAAGCTTTCAGCACTGTAGAACAATGGTTCTCTAACCGTTGTCTTCTCCTCAACCTGAAAAAAAGTAAACTTTTACTCTTTACACCTACCCATATATCCACCCCTCTACATTTCACTCTTACATCCAATAATGGCACCCTTATTTCCCCTGACCCCACCACCAAACTCCTAGGAATTACAATTGATAATCACTTAAACTTTGACACCCAGATAAATACTACAATAAAATCAATTAACAGAAAACTAGGATCCCTCTATAGAATCAAACCTTTCCTTACATCAGAAGCTAGGACCGCAATAGCTGGAACCCAATTAATCTCCACCCTATTCTATGCTTCTCCCATATATACTAACCTTTCTAAAAATAACCTCAACAAACTGGCTATATCATATAACAATATTGCAAGATTTGCTCACCTTTCAGGACTCATCACTGTCTGAATCTAAAACAACTGGGCTGGCTAGAACTCCTTAATCAGCTACAATTTAACCAACTTACAATAGCTCATTAAACCCTATACCAACCCAGCAACACTCCAATTCTCTCTACCCTCATTATGCCATATAATAACCTCAAGAATTTACACTCTTCTAACAAAATGTTGATTAATACTACCTTATCAAAAAACTTAGCAGGTGACTCCGTATTCTCTAACTACGTTGTAAAGTATGGAATCAACTACCACATGATCTTACATCTCAGACTTCACTCCCACTCTTTAAAACTAATCTAAAACTTTTTCTCAATAACCACTGGTTATACTCTTGTACCAACCCTTACTAACTGTTATCCTTAACTAACTGTTCCACTCCAAAACCATTACATTCCTACCAATAAACCCTCTATATACTATACTCTATATATTAACCTCTATTTACTTAAATACTAATGTCTCGGAGTCCCCTCTATATACTACACTCTATACATTAACCTCTATTTACTTAAATACTAATGTCTCTGAGTCTCCACTATTATTTTCCATATTTGTCTGTTTAAGTCAATTTTTTCTCTATTTTTTTATGTAATATTTAAGTCAATTTTTTTCTTTTATTTTTTATGTAAACTTTTTGTACTCAGTTTTGTATTACTGTCTTTCAATGCCTTTTGTAATAATTTATGGTACATTTTAAATTTTTGCAAGTTTTTTTCTCTGGAGCTTTTCTCCCCGGGCCTCTACTGAAAATGGACATGTATCCAGTTGGACTAGCCTGGTCAACAAATGTAAAATAAATAAATAAAATAAAATAAACATTACCACAGATGGCATATATAACCAATTTTTTACTATCTTTATTTTTTAATTATCTTTACATGACACATGACATTGGGCAGCACCATCAGCCATCCAAGAGCACAAAGCAATGACAGTTTTATGACAAAAACAAAACTCCTATGCATGTGCTAAGGCTTTTCCATTAATCGTGCACCCGAGCTTAGTATCCCTGCATGTCAGTAGCTAAAGCTGTTGTTTAAAGAAACACAAATTGCCTCAAGGCCTTATCCCTGTATTCTGTCTCTTAGAGGCTTTTGAGGGGAAATCTATGCCTAGCGTAGAGGGCATTGTCAGACCCCACTCTGATGGACCTCCTGAATATCCATAAAACAAACAGCACCAGAATTACCCATTCTAAAAACATAAATCTTGCCTATGATATAAATAAGACCTCCTGGCGAGACAGGTATGTGGCCCAGAGACTACCCCATATCTGGAACAGGCTCCCCATCCATGTGAAGCAAAGTTCCTCCCTAACCCAATTAAAGTGCAACTTGAAAAATTGGATGGAGAGCAGGAAAGACATCCCTGTGTTGGCAAATATGTCTCTAAAGGACACAGGCAACCTGTACATGGTTCATCTCCCGGGCTCCTGCTTGTAAATGTTTCATCTCCCAAACCCCTGCTTACACATATCAAGGGTATCATACCTTGTCAGAGATGTGGGATGCATGGCTAGGCTTAAAAAGGCCCTTGTGGTCATTAGTGTAGTAAACACCAATGAACCTAAATGTTATATAATGTAAAGGGATTATGATCTATGTAGTAGCTACTATGGTTCAGTGTATTAATGATGTGAAAAGTCTATTTAAGTGCACTGCATGCATGCTTCTAATACATTGAGAGTGGTTTGTTGTTGTACAATACTGTTTTCAACCTTTAACAGTAGTCCTTTACAAGGAACATCTTTTGATATCTTTTCATCTGAGAACATCTCTGGCATACCTGTGTAATGCTCTGTTTGATAGAATGCGACTTAGCTGTGGGTGGTTCTAATCTTGTGATATGCATTTCTTTTTCATAGAAGGAAACTGTTGTAATAACATGAAATGTGTGTTACTGACACATATACTGTGAAAGAAATGTAGCACGCATAGCTAATGTTGTGCTTGATGATCATTAACATATTGTGGCATAAGCATAATACACACACACACACCCACACACACACACACACACACACACACACACACACACACACACACACACACACACACACACACACAGACACGCACGCACACGCAAAGGAATGAGACATTCAAGTAAACATTCTTTTAATGTTGAAATGGTGTATGAATGGCTTATATAATCATTTTTATTTATTTATTTTATATTTTTTATTATTTTTATTTTTTTATTTTGTTGGAGTATCCATTGCATAATGTTTGGCATCAAGCAGCATCATTGGTCATCAGTGAGCAGAGGGCAATAACATTTCTCATCCTATTCCTATTAAAAAATGCAGAAAATTCCTACACATGAGCTAAGACTTTGACAGAATGAAAACAATGTCAGTTACCTCTGTTATTTGTATATGCTTTCAAGGCTCAAAGTATAAATGCTATGAGAAGTCCATTCCAGTGTACTCTGTACAGTATTGTATGTTTCTGAGGGTGGGATTGTCTCACATTTATCTTCCATTCTCTACGGTATTTTTGTATTACCCTAAGACACATATATACGTATTGTTCCTCACCATGGCATTTCATCTGAAGTGACACATTAACTCTATTACACATGCAAAACAGAGTTGTAACACTCAAACAAATAGGTATTTCTGCATTTACCATTGCACAATCCTTGACATCAAGCAGCGTTACCATTCATATTTAGGAAAGGGTAAGTGACAGTTAACATGCTATGGCAAAAAATAACAATAAATCCTTCTGCCATATGAAAGAAATGCTGACCATTGTGCAAATGAGTTTATCCATGATATGTGACATGAAGCAATACTGATACAAGCACTTGTAGTCAGCTGTTATTTTAAATGTAACGGCTTCCATGGGTCAATGTATTCCTTATGTGATGTTCATATTATTAGTCAAGTATGTGAGTGGTTATGATCCACTGAGTAATTCGGTCTGACATTGCTCATCTCCATCCAGATGTGGAAAGCCTGATAAATGCGGTATAATTTGCTCTATAATGTAAAAAAAATGTGCTTGGTTGTGACACATTTCAGAGATGGAGGGTTGTGATACCCCAAGTTTTGTACTCTGTTTTAACCAAGGTTATATTCATTCACACACATGCTGGTGGTGGTATCTCCTCAAATGTAGACTTTCTGGTTCCTGTATGACTTTTCTGACATTAGTAGTTAGTGCACAAATGAAGAGAGTGCAAGATAAACAGACAGCGGTTCAAATCCAGTGTGGCTTACATTACAATAGGTGTGTAAAAAGCAGTTGGTTATATGCAAAAAATGGCTTAGTGAACATATGTGATGTGAAAAGTTTACTGGTATTTAACTGGTGGATGATTTGATCCCTTAGGTGTTGTACTCCCTTTTAAACATGCCCAGTTTATTTTTTACGTTTTTGAATGTCTGACTGTGCTACTTACAGACAGCAGTATCACTATTCAAAGATGAGTAACTGTAAAAGCATCAGTTCATGTCTGGAGTGTTTCTCCCCAGGCCTCCGCTGAAAATGGGCTCTGTCCCAGTCAAACTTTCCTGGTAAACAAATATTCAATAAATAAATAAATAAATCTTCTGTGACTAAAACTGAAGAAAATGCCATCGGCCACATGGATATGCTGTATAACATGAATAAACTTAGCTCTGGCAAGCAAAAGAAAGCAATACTGATACAGGCATGAGCAGATATTTATTATTCCACCTATAAAAGCCTTGTTGGTTTACTGCACTCCTCACTGGATGAAATTATCAATAAAGTGTATTGGGGTTTGTGATCCAGTGATTACTGGTGTCGGTTTCATAACAAAAGTTTAACATTGCATTTCATACTGCTGTAAGGGCTGCTGTTCAGCACTAAAATGCATTGTATCTAGTGTTTCTTAGCTAATATTAGGCTTCTGTTTGTGGTTCCTTAACAGTTGCACTCCAGACCAGTCATTTTACTTTAAGAGGCATAAAGCCTGCAGTCTTGTGGTAGGAGAGGGCTGATTTCATCTATCTGAATTGCTGGTGAAAAGTTCGCTGCATGCTTATCTGAATGACCACAGGGCATAGTTAGTGTGAAACTTGATTTTTTTTCCTGATCATGTAAAAGCCTTGCATTTGCTCAAAACTGCCCTTTGCACAGCAACAGTTACTGGTGCCTTGTATACAATCAATCACCAGAAGTTGAAATTTCCCTAAAACCAGCTCAAAACTTTATCTTAGTCCTGAGTTACTCACAGGGCAACTAGTTTGTGTGCTGAGCAACATATATGCATTTATTTAGGACAATTTAGGCCTACCTTACCTTAATATAGCACCCACGACTATTGTTACTCAGAGAGCATCGGGTTTGAGTGCTGGCAGCATCGTTGGTTAGGTTTGCTGCAGATTACACAAAGTAAGTACCCTTTCTTATTTACAGACGACATCATCTATACTCGGGTCTATATCACAAAATTTAACTTCCAAAATGTCGAACACCATAAGTTTGAACTTGGAAGATCGAATTTGGTTAACATCGAAACTTCAAAACAGCGAATTTTCTCCCAGGGATAAAATTTGCTGTTCTGAAAAACACACACATAACACAATCACACCAAACACCTTCAAAACCTACACTAAACCTAACATACACCACTGTCTATGCACTATCCTTAACCCAGCGCTAACCTTAAAGTCCGTCACTATCACACACTTACCTCACCCGCGCCGTAACCCTAAAGTCCATCACTATCGCACACTTACCTGAACCACACCCTAACCCTAAAGTCCGTCACTATCGCACACTTACCTGACCCGCTCCCTAACCCTAAAGTCCATCACTATCGCACACTTACCTGATCCGCGTCCTAACCCTAAAGTCCATCACTACCCATTCGTACACTTACCTTGACCCGGTCCGGAAATGCTAAAGCCGCAGAAACGACCAACCAAATTCTTTCCCTGGGAAAGAATTTGGGTTTCCACGGCTTCGACATTCTCACCTTTCGAACTACCAAGTTCGTCCTCCCGGTATTCTGCGTTCTTAACGTTCAATTTTGCAATAAGAACCCCTATACTCAGCCAGAAGATATAGCAAGTCTGCTGGAAAAACACATTGTGCTCTAATTTCACCTCCCCGTCATTCCCAGTTCTCCTCAAGAAATACTGTCTACCACACCACTGCCAATTATCACCAAAGAACAGGCTGTCACTGCACTGTGTAAAGCTAAAAACATGGCTTCAGTGGGGCTTGACCATATACTAGGCTGCCTCTAAAACAGCTTAAATTAGGACTTATCAGGCTCATTAGTATCTCCATTTCACCACAACCTTAAAACTGGCTTTGTCCTGATAGAGTGGAGGACAGCAACAGTCATCCCTCTGCATAAAGGGGAACCATCTACTGACCTGGGAAATTACAGACCCATAAGTTTGATGAGTCTTATATGTAAGGCCATGGAAACAATAATCATGAACCTGATAAATGGTGACATAGGAAACCTCCGAACACTGGACCCAACCTAATTTGGCTTTGTCAAGGGCTGGTCATGCCTACTGAATCTAGTGGATTTCTTTGAGAAAGTCACTAAGGCCATGGATGAGGTAAAACAGTACATACCACCTGCCATGAGCTGGCCAAGTCATTTGACCAATTCACCACTCAGGTATTATAAATAAACTCACAAAACAATGCATAAATCCCTATATCACCAGATGAACAGACAGTTGGCTCAAGGACAGGACACATGTGGTTAAAGAGGGTGAATTCAATTCCAGTAAGAGGCTAGTTTCTAGTGGTGTGCCACAGGGCTCAGTGTTAGAACAGCCCTCTCCAGAATGTACTTTTATAAGGTCAAGGATAATGTAGACGGCCTCTGGATGACAAAATGTACTGACAACTGCAAGCTGGGTGCAATTATTTAATCTCCCAGTAATGTAGATATTCCTCAGGAGGGTCTAATTCAGACAAATGATTGGTACCAGAACCATGGCCTAAAACTAGATGTGAAAAAATGCATTATATTTCCTTTTGAGAAGTCAAATACCCTTGCAAATTGCAGCATAAATAGCACACCCCTTGAAGCAAACTCAGAGGTGAGAGATCTAGGTTTACAGATAAATGTCCACAGTGGTGAGGAAGTCATTTTATGTGGCATAACTTATAAGTAAAGTTATGGCACTTTGATCAAAGGAAATTATAGTCCCATTGTACATAGCCATCATTAGACCAATAATAAAGTACACTGCTCCATTTCATGGATGCTTGACTAGGCATTTACAGCAGCTTGAGTGACGTCAGAGGTTCCTTACAAACAAAATACAGGGTGTAAACAACAAGTCCTCTGCAGATAGATTAAAAGCCCTATCCCTTTACTCTCTCTACTGACAGCTAAAGCATGACTCATGCCTGACTTACAATCATCATTATCATCATCATCAGTCCCTTTTTCCCCATTTTTTTCTACATGGGGTCGGGGTATCATGATAACTGTTGCCATCTCTATTCAGTGCCACACTCCTGCCTTCTTCAGCACTCATGCCTGACTGTCACAGATCTTCTTTCACACACACCTCTTTACTAGATGTTTTTGCTTCCTCTTACCTTCTTCTTTCTGTCCCAAATCTTCCTCACCAGATTCTCTTCTGCTTTTCTGCACATCTCCAAACCACCATAATCTACTCTCTTTGATCTTTTCTGCAATTGGTGCTACTTTGGCTTCTGTTGTCCTCATTTCTTTATCTGTTCCACAGTGTGCATTCTACCACCTTTCTCAGGCACTTCATTTCCATCACCTCTAGCTTCTTCAACTCTCCTTTCTTTACTGCCTGGGTTTCTGTACCATACAGTAGTACTGGTTACACTACTGTCTTGTGCACCTTACTTTTCAGCTTACTTGGTATTCTTCTGTCATAGACTACACCTGATACTCTATGCCAGTTGGCTGCAGCCCCTCTGATTATAGCTTTGACCTCTTTATTCAGACTTCCCCTCTCCTCAACCACCTCTCCCAGATAATTGAAGCTGTTCCATTATCTTCCCTTCTATCTCTATTCTCAGCTTCTTCTGATCTCACCAATTTGCTGCCAATACCATTATTCTATCTGTGCTTAGTTTCATCCCATGTGCCTTCAGTTTTGTCTTCCATTTTCCTATCCTTTGCTTAAGTTCTAGCTCAGAATCTGCCTGTAATGCCACATTGTCTGCATACAGCAGCTTTGTTTATCTGCTCCCTCTGACCTGTTTTCTAATGTAGTCCATCATCAGTATGAACAGCAGTGGGCTCAGACCTGAACCCTGGTGTATACCCTCTCCCACTGGGAACCCCTCTGTGAGGCCGAACACTGTTCATATTTGAGTCATTGGGTCCTTGTACATAGCTTGCACTAATTCTACCAATGTTTGTGGGACTTCAAACCATCACAGTACTGCCTAGAACAGCTTTCTTGACACCTTGTCATATGCTTTCTCCAAGTCTAGGAATGAGCAGTTGGACTCTCTCCTCATCTCTAGCTTCTTCTCAAGTATCTGTCTCACTACAAACATTGTGTCAATTGTACTGCATCCTGACCTGAATCTGATACAATTTACAGGGCACTCACAAATCTGACCTTGATGAAGTTGCTACACATCCACAAGTCAAACAGCATGAGGATATCCTAATCCAGGGATGTAAACTTAGTCAGGGACTCAAACAAAACATGCTGGAGGGACAGAGACATATATGTGTCTCAGAGATTGCCCCTTCTGACTGCAGAGTGCATATATGCAAATACTGAGCTAGAAAAAAATATCGGTCCTAAACTTTTCTAGTTCTTGTGGTGCAGTCTGCACTCAGCTTCAATGAGGAACTTAAACAGAAGCAGTTGAAATGTATTAGAATACTGTCTATGGCATGAGTGGCCATGTTTTTAACAATATTTAATTTGAGATTCCTATGCCCAATAAAGGCATAAAAGCAGATGTTTATACTTGTGAATATTTTTAACTTACTGCTAATCAATTGTTTGTATAATGGAGACTTCACTCTCATGAACTGAGAATGTGATGGCATCCTTAAGAAGAGGGCGAGATGACTGCCTTTGAGAGATTTATCTAACACAGGCAGACTTACAGATGAAGATGGAAAAATCTGTCAAAAGAATCTTGGGTACTGACAAGTGAAAAGGCATATTTCAATAAAGATAACTCATCTTGGGAGCTGTGTCTATCTGTGCCAGCCATTTGATAAAAGATGTAAGCCAGCAGTGCTCTTCAGATATTTTATTTCCAAAATCATCTTGATATATTTGGAAAAAAAGCAGAAATGATGATGACCACTTAAGCAGTCAGTGGATGCTCTTATTCAGACTGCAAAATATGTACTTGAAGCTAAAAAGGATAAATATGAATAGTTCTAGGAGAAAATTCATTATTTTAAGCATATGATTGGCAGAGATGGAATATTGAAGTCAATAGTGCCGCATAATATGCCACAACTGAGGCAGTAAATTGGACTCATAAATTACTACAGCATATTCCTACCAGCTCTGTTAATGGCTCAGCGTCTGCCTAGATGTGCGTGGAGAGCTATTGGTGGGCCTTCTTTTCATTCCCACTACTGGACTGAATCAAGATGTGTCATCTTAATAAAATGAAGCCATTTTTATCTCACCATTTCATGAACATTCCACAGAACAATTACATTTGCTTCATGATCATCAACTAAGGCAAAATATAAGTACTCGCAAATAATCAAAAAAAAAAAAAATGTTAGACTTACCTGGACGGATAAAGAATTTCAGATAATATATTTATTGAAAGTGATTCACACTGCTAATGGATCACTGTGCTATTTCTGCTCTAAGAAAAGGTATATCTTTGATGACCACAACGTACTTTCAACATGTCACATTTCTGATGAGTACATTCTTGTGATACTAAGTTCTAAGGAATAAAGCAGTATGGCTCCATATATGGAAGGTCGGATTTACCACTAGGTAAAACAGAAAAATCAAGTAACGGTATCCTCTGGGCATGCAGTAAGTTATTACAGTTGAGCAGTAATTGGTATCAAATGTATCTACAGGAAACTAAGAAATGATCCTGTATTTACCAAAGTTTATAAAATTGTCATAAATTAAAGACCAAGATGTGATGCATGATTCATTGTACTCAGGGATTGCAGCCTTATCATAAGATCAGTCTTATGTATGTTAAGAAGCTTAATTATGAAAACAGAGTACAAGTTCCTTCTAAGTTGTATACCAGATATGAAAATGCTTCAAATATGGGACATAGGAGAGACATCAAAATAAAGTCCGTTGCCTTGTATGAAGGCTAGATATTGATAACCATCTTGATACTCATAAACATTGTTGTAATGGATGCCATGCAATGAAAAATACATTGCCACAAGTGACAATGTACCCTTAGGAATGGCTGTCAGCACTCCAGCAGTCTATCCTTGTTGGTTATGCCAAACAATTTATGAAATTTTTACCTAAACTTTCTACGGGCTACATACTCCCAGGTGCCAGTAAACAACTTCATGGAACTAAACACTTCTAGAAAAACTGAAGCAGTATTATAAAGAATATTTGTAACATGTTTCTTGTCAGAAGAAATTACTGATAGTAAGAAACCACAGTGCACGTAAAAAGAGTTCAGAACCTTCAATAAACAACATTGCATATACTGTAATAAATTGTCTTCCCGTTGTCTAACCATAGATTAGTTGCAAGAAAGATTTCTTCTGACATTCAAGAAAGGCTACTGTGGTCATTAACCTTAGCCATCAATTACTGCAGTACAAAATGGGCAATTTTCTTTTCCCTTACTGAAAGTAGTCTGAGGAATGAGTAATCATGTGCTAGGATTGTTGCCTGTATTTCAGAACATATGCTTCCCCCAGTGATAATCAAAACATGATGTTCAGCTGTATAGAATAAGATTAAGACATCAGAACAAAGTTTTTAGTACTGGAAAGTACATAAATACATGCAGGCAAATACTAGACAAGCCAAATTGTTTTGAAGATAAAGCATGTGATGTACACAGCTGATGTGAAATATGACTCGTATAGATGGCAAAAAGGAACAAGTTTAAAGTACTCAAGTACATAAAAGGGCTAATATCCACTATAGGTCAGTTATACAATAACAGCACACCAGATGGTCAAAGCTGTATTCTAAAAAAGATGAACAGTTATATCTATACCACAATAGGTATGCATGATAGGCTTTCCACTCCTAGAATGATATCTGACCAGTACAATCCCCTAAAATGAATGGATGGCCAACACCGTACCTTTAAATACATAAATGGGCATATAGTAGTGTATGTCAAAGGAATGGCTGTTCTTGTTTTCACTGATGATAAGACATCACTACTGGTAAAGTTGGATCCTAGACAAAAGAGTCTGCATTGGAGTACAATTCACCAGGTTTGCCAATCCAGAATACTGCTTCAAGCTGAGTAGCTCCACATTGATTCTACCTTGAATATCCGAGGAGACTTTCCTGAGAGACTGTCTGGCTGAAGTGTTTTATAAAAAAGAAAACTTAAAATTTGTCACTTAAAATCAAGTTACATTATATCATTGAGAGATGATGTTAGCTGAAGTAATACAAATTATTATATATTAATATCAATGTGAATATAAAATCACTTTTACATTGTCTGGGTTTATATATGCACACACATGTCATTTGGATTCATAACAGATATTAACAATTAATTGTTTTATGATAGTACCCCAGATTTTTGTCTAAAATAGGAGGGACTGTGATGCATCCATGTGACATTACACTTATGCATGTGTGAGTACTGATCCCTACGGGTATGCTAATATATCATTCACAGATCAAGTAAATGATGGCAGTGACATTTGCTCTGTCTCCTTCATTGACCTGTAGTGTAGTCAAGTCTAATGATTTACTCTTGAAAACACGACAGAGCTTATTGGTCAAACACCCATGTCTTTGCTACCTGCATGTATGTGGTAAATCCCACAAATGGGAGTAACCCTACAATGTATCTAACTCTGCATCCTACTTGCAGGAATCTTTTCCTGTTAGGGTCAGTGCTGGGTATGCACACATAGTCCATACTTAATAGGTCAGATAGCCACATCATTAGTTCCATAAATTAACTTCCCACAGTGATGGACATGCAATTAAATTGTGTCATTTTAAATGTTCTTATGTAAAAAGTCAGCTGTCTGCCACATCACCACCATCCATCTCCTGTTTTACTCTGTGTAACAAACACTTCACAATGAATTACTTTCTTCATCAACAAGCAAGGGAGATCTTCATGGGATTCTTGGTTCTGATTAGTTCAGTCAAACTTTCAAAAAACAGGACAGACATTTTGGATTCCATTTGCTTGCATGTTTGCCATCTTTTATGGTCATTGTTCCTGATTAATATCTACTATATATAAACTGAGAATGTTTGTGCAAAACAATACAAACTGTTATAAAGTTATTGATTTTAACCCAGGTGAATTCCATCCAAATCTCTACACAGGCAATAACAAGTAATGCCCTTATTATATTTCTGAAAGACTGTGTCATGATTATAGCTTTAAAAACTGTTGACTTCCGTCTTTGTTGCAACATAATAAAACAGCTAACAATATACTAGTCTTTCCTTGAGAAAGAACACATCCCCTGCTTATAAACGAAAATTTATAGAGGACTTATATTTTAATGCATTTTAAATATGCTGTCAACCATAACTTAAACATGTTATCATCAGAAAACAGACTAAACCTGGATTGAAAATCCTCTGTAATAGTCATTGGTTTAGTTTTTTGTATTAGCAAGCGATGTGGTACTCTAACATGATTATTTTTACATAGGATAAACATACTGAAAATGGAGACTGTTGATGGGCAAAAGGTCAATTATTCTTCACTCTAGTGTACCCATTGATGTGAGAGGTAAATTGAAGGTGCTGGCAGTTAAGTGCAGTCATGCTACAAAGTGTATCATTGGCATATTGACTATAATGGATAAGGATTTCAGAGCAGCTTTAACTGTAATGGCAAAGAAATAGCTACCAATTTAACTAATCACTGCCATTACATGATGATTTACTGCAGTATATTTGTTAGTGAGTAAGCTTTATATTTCCGCCACACTGATGTTATTTCTATGTGAGGTTTAAGTAGATAAGGTTGTGTTGAATTTGTCATTGTCTAGTGCTGTTTGAAAAGCAGCTCTAGACAGAAAACATTTATGGCAAAGGAATGATCATTTCCTTGTAATGTATATTTTCAGTCACAGAGCGGGAGTTAGAGATTGTAACAAATGGGATATTGCCCTCTCCAATAAGAAACCTTTGCAGAGATATACTGATCCCGTTATATTCTGTTATCAAGAACCTAATGCTTATCTCTCATTTCTGGTATACTTGTCACATGCAGTTGTGCAGTAATACACCAAATATTGTATGATGGATGGTCTGCTATTTCCAGCATGAAACAGATATCCCAAGGTGGAAAAGGATTTTTTTATAGTTGGTTTTAGTTGAAAGCAGCCAGTCAGAAGAATATACTGACATTGAGAAAGGAAAAAGAAGAAGAAGTGCCTTCTAAAGATATTCAGACAAGAGTCAATGGTTTTGGACAAGTCTGATGACTGAATGAATTAAAGATTAAATAGAGATCTAAGTCGACACTACAGACCCAAAAGAAAAATTGATCCACTTTTTTCACTAAGTTATTTGGATGGAAAGCCTCTGGGATGATAAAATGAGTGAAAACAATCTGTCAAAAAGGCAGAATTGCTGGCTACTGATGGAACTGGTGATAATGTCATGCTGTCATCTTTAAATAATGATTTATATGGAGTTTGTCTATGGCAGAGATAGGAGAATGTTGATAAGTCACTATCAAAGTAGTTTCACCAGTAAATGTGGATTGAGCAAGAGAAATCATGTTTGGATAGGCCAGAAAGCAATTATGTTGATTACTCCAATCTTGAGAAGTCTGGCTTTCTGAATGAACACTGACAACAGAAAACTTGGGGGGAGGGAGCATAAATGAGACCAGGAGACCTTTAATGGACCAGGGTATCCTTAACCTGAAACAGAATAAGTGCAAATAATCTGAAGCATTTGTTATTGTGTATGGAGACAAATATGTCACATACTAGCTTGCTCCCACTGTAGAATATTTTTAACAACTGAGGGACAAACAGGCCATTAATGATATATTAAAATACAAAATGTGCGTTTGTTCACTAAGGAATTTGTCTCCATTGGGATATGTTTGTTAAGTAAATGGTGATGAGACTCATGGGCCTATTTCTGGGCTCTCATGGCTTATGAGCAAACTAGATAGGATTATGTCACCCCCATCATCACCACCACAACCTCTCCCCCAACTTGTTCAGCTACCAGACGATAGCATCTTATCCAAATGGACTCCAATAAGCACCGCAAGCAGGGAGTCATGAAAACTGAACAAAATCATAATAATAGCTCTCTTCTCTAAATTGTTTATATACAGAGTAGGCTTCTGAAATGACAAGGCAGCCTGAATTACTTGATTAATGTATCTGAGGCAAATGCATCCATTTTAGTGATGTCTAAAGAGTCTAGAACTGGAACAGACACCCCAGCTTGTCGATGTGTGTCATCTAGCTAAAAATGAAAATATGAATTGCAAACACTGAATATTTTTATTGTGAAGCACAGAAAATTGAATTTCTGAGATCTCCAGACCAGAAAAGTCGAGTGATACACCATCATGTCAAGTCTGTGATGAGGTACCATGAACACTGAAGCTGCCATATTGCCTATAGCTTTATGGGAAGTTTCTTCTGGAACAGAGTAAGAAGAGTGAATGGATGCTACCACCAGCTGCAGAGAAAGTAACCTGTCCTAGAACAAGAAGGCCCAGTAAAGGGTTAAGTTTAGAGATTAACCTATATGGTTAAAATCTAAGCCAGAGGAGCACAGGACCTTGTAATTTTCACTGTGATCTCAGTGAATAAAATAATACGAGACGATGTTTCCTTTTGTGTACTATATAAACCATTGAAGGTGCATCACAAAGATACTTGTAAAGGTAGAGAAAGATTCTTGCAGTCTCTGCTGATCTGCTGCTATAGCCATGCATTTGGACAGTACCCTAGGGTGACAGGGAAGACAAAGGAAAAATGTATAAACTGATAATTATTGGATCAAATCTGTACATGCAGAGATCACTAAGACTCATTGACAGTTCAGTGTGGTGTGAGGTGTTTTGCCAGTCCACAGGATAAATCTAAACTCAAATCCAAACAGTGAAACCATATTAAACCATGATCATTCAAAGACTTTCTTTTGGAATTAAGGAGTTCTGGTAGCTGAGTTCCAGAATGTCATTGAGGTTTTTTTTCTTTTATGGCACTAAAAACAAAACAAAAAAAAAAACGAAAAATAATATCACAGGCCTTTCTGGTTGGTGGAACCTCAAGGGTAGCTCTATACTGCATGAGATTTTACATATTATTCTACAACAGTTGTCTGTAATGATGTGGAATATTTAGCATGGAAAAGAAGGACATTGGGAAAAGGAAACAGGAGGGCTTGACTGAATGCCATCTGCATAGACTTCCTCAGAACAACTTGTCTTTAGATACAGTTGAAAGCAATCAAGTAGAAAGAAAATTACATGAGTGTTTCCAAATTGGGACAGTTGTGCAAAATCTCATTACTTTTGCTGATCGCCATGTGTTGATAGCAGCTTGTAGACACTGAGGGTCATTATCTTTGTATCTTTGATCTTGCTGGTGTTCTCCCTGTCATTCCAGCAGCCTCCTGTTACTGTTGCTGCTGTGCTGAGCCCTCTGGAACCATATTCTGGAGTATATAATTTGATGCATAGACCAGTAAGGGTTGATCCCTGTTTCTCATTATCTTCTAGGTACTGTTTAGGTTCATAGGTAGGTACTAGACTATCAGCCCAAGGGCCTAAGTAAGCCTAGCCAATAAAGTTCCCTGGCTTACGCCAACCCAAGAAGTTAATTTCCTGTGCCCCTGTCGAGCAGAGCCACAAAAGTGATCCCCGGGGTGTATTTCCTATTTCACATCCACTCATCAAGATTTTTCTTGAAGAGTGTTAATGAGGAACTTTGCTTGACATAGATGGGTAGCTTGTTCCAGAGTATGGGAAGTCTTTGGGACAGGAATCTATCCCTCCAGCAAGTCCTGTTTATTGTGGTGACAAGGTTGAGGTCCCTAGAGGGTGTAGCTTGGAGGGATTGGGATTTCTTTAGGTGTAGCATGTCCAACAACTTTGGGTTTGACATAGCTTTATATGTTAGGCAGAGATCACCTCGGAGTAGGCGATATGCGATGGAGTAAAGCTGGAGTTTTTTGAGGCGATCAGTGTAGGGCATTTGTTTGAGGCCAGTAATCCTCTTTGTGAGGTACTTCTGTGGCCTTTCCAGCTGCTGCAGATGTCTTATGAGGTACATTCCAAAAGTGGCGTTGTACTCTATAATGGGTCTAATGAGTGTCGAGTAGAGGGAAACAATGACCTTTTTTTTCCTGGATGAGAACCATTTTGTGATGAGGTGTGCTATGTAGAAGGATTTTCTGAATATTGTGGCAATGTAATTATCAAAGGAGAGACTTGAGCTTGAGGCCATGGCTCTGACACCAGGCATCTGTCTCGGTGAGGCCCTTCTGTAGGATGTCCACATCATTTGGGGACTTAACTATAGCTCCTAGTTTGCAGTCATCTGTGAACTCCATTAGCCAGAGGCCTTCTGTGTTAGCCTGTACTTCAGAGAAGTAGATACCAAACAGTAGAGGTTCCAGGACTGAACCCTGTGGTACTCCACTTGTCACTGGTTTGAAGTCGGATTTGGAGTCTGCAACTTTTATAGTGTGGGTTCTGTCAGTGAGCCAGTTAGCAACCCATCTTGTGACATAGGGATTTATACCTAGTTAATAAGTTTAGTTATAATTCCAGAATGAGTGATGGTGTTGAAAGCCTTGGTGAGGTCAGGATAGGCTGTGTGAACCACCTTATCCTCATCTATGGCTTTGTTGACTGCCTCAAAGAAGTTGACCAGGTTCAGGAGGCAAGATCTGCCTTTCACAAACCTGAACTGGGTGGGGTCCAGAGTTTGGAGATTACCAATGTCTTTGTTTATGAATTCCATGATGGTACGTTCCATGGCCTTGCAGTCGAGGATCGTCAGGCTAATAGGGCGATAGTTCCCAGGATCAGTGGTGGCTCCCCCTTTGTGGAGTGGGATAACTGTTGCTGTGCACCATTCAGTAGGCACAAAGCCTGATGTGAGGCTATGATTGAACATGGTGCTTAGGTGGGAGCCAGTTCATTCTGAAGTTTGTGTAAAAAGCAGCCTGGAATGTTGCCCGGTCCCATGGGTGCTGTGTTTTTGGCTTTAGAGAGTGCTGCTTTTACCTGTAAAGTTGTGATTACAGGGACTCTGCATTCTTCCTGTATAGATATGGGCCTTTTAGGGGGTGAGAGGGGGTAAAGTTAGCACTGAACCTATCTGACAGGATGTTGGCAATATCAGTTGGTTCTGTAATTTTTGTGCCATTGTCCTGTAACTCAGAGCAGATCTGGGTGTTGCCATTGATATTCTTGACATAGCTATAGAATGCTTTGTGGTTGTCCTTAGAATCAGTGGCAATGTTGTTTTTATAGCTAGCTTTGGAGGATCTTATAAGGGATCTCAGAGGCTGACCAGGGAGCTCCTCCACTCATGGGATTTTACTCTCTTTTGCAACAATTTCTTCCTTCTGTTGTAGAGTTTGTTTATGACAGGGGGCCACCAGATTGGCTTCCTTTTTTTGAAGGATAGCATCTTGGTTCTATTTGGGATATCACAATCCATGCACTTGTGTAAGTGCTTATAGAGTGCATTTGTATAGGATTCAGCAGTCGTAACTGTATTGTCCATTTGCATGGGGGTCATGAAGTTCACCACTTCTGTCTTAAGAAGCATGAAGTTGGCTTTGGAGACATTTTTTACCATGGTTTCCTTAATGGGGGTGGGGGCGGGATGTTGATATCTAGGGTGATTAGCTTATGGTTGGATCTGACCAATGAGGAGTTGACTTCAGGTGTGGAACACCGGTCACTCATGTTGGTAATGACTAGGTCTAGGATATTGTTGCCCCTGGTGGGGGTGTGGATAAGTTGATCCAGGGCATTGGAATTTATGAATTCCAGAAAGCGCTGAATGAAGGAGTTGGTACATGAGTAGTTTTCCCAGTTAATGGTGGGGTAGTTGAAATCGCCCAATATTAGGGAATTTGCTTGAACCCTAATATTTTCCAGTATATCAAGAAAAGAGGAGTGGGAATCCTGGGGCATGGTGGGGGATCTGTAACAAGCTACAATTTGGATTGCAGTTTTGCCCAGAGTTAGTTGCACTTGGATAACCTCGGCTGCATTATGCTGAGCAACTAGCCTGGTGGTGTGGATACCCTTAATGAATATGGACACACCTCCACCTTTGGTGTTCCAGTCCAGGTTAGATGGCTGAAAAGTGTGGTATGAGTTATAGCCTGGTAATGCAGGGGTGCTCTCTGGAGCCTTGAACTAGGTCTCAGTCACTGCACAGACATCGATGTTCTCCATTTTAAGGAGTGCCTCGAGTGAGTGCATTTTGAGATTTAGACTTCTAGCATTGAGTAGCATTACCCTCAGTTTTTGCTTGCCTGTTCCTGTTATGGTGGTGAATTTGTCATTTGAACCTTGCCTAAAAAGGCACTATAGGGGCAGCAAGAGCCTTTGCCAGTATCCAGAATCCCAGGGATGACAGGTGCAGGCCATCTCTGGCAAAGCATCGTGGTCTGATGATCATGTCGTCCCAGGTAGGCAGATACTGGATCCCCTTAGAATGACACCAGAAGCTTATCCAATTGGTGAAGTCAATCATTTTGTCCATGTACTGCAGTATAATTCTGGGTGATGGCAGGATGCTACTCAGGGCTAGGGTCATACCTGCCTGGGCTACAAGATTGGAGAGTTCTTCCATGTCTCTTTTCATATAGTCCAGGGAGGTGCATCTCAGGTCATTCATACCAACATGGAGAATCACAGAGCCATATTTGTACTTGTTGTGGAGTGACCTGAGTGCGTGGGTTATGTGGCGGATCCTTGCACCCAACAAACAGCCAACAGTGACTTTCTCCTTGTTTAGCCTGGTGAGTGGGACATCAGTGTGCCTGACTATAGAGTCTCCTATGACTAGTGTGTTGGGTACGTTGTTTTGCCTTTTGGGCTGTAGTTGAGTGGCACACTGAGTCTGTGGGCTATGTGTCATTTGGGTTGTGTTGGTGGTGGGAGGTTGCTTGCTTGCATTTCATGTTTGGAGGTCTCTGTTGCTTGAGCAGATTATTACTGAGAGCCTCCACAAATGTTTTTGTGTTTTTATGTGTGGATTTTGGTGATGTAGTTTTAGTGGGACTATGTGATGAGTGTGGTGCAAGTGTTTACCTTCTCCTCTCGACTATCAAGTTCAGTCTTGGTTGGAAAGAGCTTTACCTCCAGTTTGGCTAGATAAGTGCATCTCTCACAGGTTATAGGGTTGGGTGATAGGAGGAGAGGGCTGTCTGTGTACATGAGGCAATTGCTACATTGCCCCACAATGCCCAGATTAATCAGATAGACAGGAGAGAACACTGGGAGCTGACCCTTGGACATGCCTGAATAAAAAAAAAAAATTATTCTAGACAAGTGTGGAAAGTGAGTACAAGAGCTGTTTTTCTCTAAGCAAGTGAGGAAAGTAAGTACCAAAACTGTTTTCCTCTAGGCAATGAGGAAGGGTGAGCGCTGTATTAATTTGTAGTTTATTTAGTGCTACAACAGGTTCTGAACAAGTGCTGAGCATGGATAAGCAAATTCAAGTGCTAAAACTAAGAATCTGTATCTGGATCTTGTTGTAGATAGGCTACCTAGTGCTTACCACTCCCACTGATAAGCTAAAAGGCTTCCCTCCGACACAGAAAGGCTTGGGGCACAGAAGCTTACAAACAGTTCTGGATACAGCAAATCTATATCTGGATTAGACTACTTACAGGAAAGGCAGAAAACAAGCTTGGAATGTATATGTGTGTATATATATATATATATATATATATATATATATATATATATATATATATTTTTTTTTTAGCTCATCTTTTATCTAAGTTTAACTTCTTTGACAAAGAGTGAGGAATCTGGAAAGTACAGGTTTATGTGTTCCCAGATTTATTTATATATTAACTTTTCAAATATTTTTTTCTTATAGAGCACAAGTCGAATATAGGTCTGTCACCAGTTGATTCTGGGGTCTGTACTCACTGCATTCCTTATGGATTTATTGTTTATGGAGAGCGTGGATATATGCATGTTTAAAACCTGTGGGAAAAGCAGAAGTTGTCAAGGAGAGGGTGAGGATGTGTTGGGTGGGTTTGCTATGTGGGGTGCTGATATCATTTGGAATGAGGGATAAAGACTTGATAGCCGGGAGCCTGTATTATCAAATAAATTAAGAAGTGCTTTTTAATGTTGATGACCAACATATTTGAAATGGAAAGTTGGGTTGTATGCTACTAATGTGCATAGCTGGAAAGACTGGATCTGGAGCCTTGTGTTATATTGACAATTGGTGTGTTTGGCTGTGGTGAAAATCTTCAGTTAGGTTTTAAATATGTGTCTATTAGAAAATGTCTATATCAGTTTGTGAATTTACAAATGTCTACTAAAATAAGTCAGATAGATTAGAGTCAGTAATACTATCTGTAAGTGATTTTAGTTGTTTCCAAACATGTTTGAGTTGGATGCTAGCATGGTCTATTTGCTACTAAGGAATGAAACCTTTGCTATGTTACTGGCAATTAGTGTTTTTTTTTCTAGTAATAATTATGTAATATTTATTTTAGTTCTTTATTTGTGAATTGCTGATTCCACTCTTTCCAGGCTGTGTCCCTGGATTTGAGCAACTATTTAACCTCAACTGATATTAATGCAGTTGAGTTTGGCATTATGTAAGCTGCATCAAGAAATCTTTTAAAACCTTGTACATAGCATGGTTTTGGAATTATTGAAGCAAATATGAACAAACAATATTTGATGGCTGGAGGGATCAGTAGGAGTTAACTGTAGACACACCTGGAGGCGCCACTAGGATGTAATGTTAATCACTTTATTTCTTTTTATGTTAATAAATATAGGGTTAAGTTTAAAGTCATTGCCTGTTGATTGGTTTGGTTTGGTCTTGTGGGTAAATTGACAAATGTAGATTATGGTATAGTAGCATTTTGTTATGGGAGTTTGTTGGTACAGTAATAGTATTAATGTTAAAATTTCCTAGCAAAATTGTATTAAGGAGTATGGCTTTACTGAAAATGTTATGTAGTAGATGTTGTTGGTTTGATAATGAAGAAGGAAGCAGTATCGAACACTAGAAGATGAATATTGGTATGGCCTCCTTATTGGGTCTATGTTAAATGTTCAAACATCCAAAATGTCGAACATTACATGGTTGAGAACAGATGTTCGAACATTAAAAAAGAAAACACAGAAAAAAAGCCCCCCTGAACCCCCCATATGAGGGGCTGCGCCTCACACACACCCCTTACTTAAATACGCCAACTCCGAGACTGCACTTCAGTGCAGAAAAGAGAAATTCTCCCTATCTGCACCATACGGTGCCGTTGAAAGTCTGTCTTCGAGCGCTCAAAATTTCGAACATTTGATCTCGACCATGTAACGTTCAAAATTTTGAGCATTCGAAGATTTGACAGTTACCCTCCTTATGCACTAGTTGCATTAGTAATATACAGTTACATTTTAATTGTCTGATTCTGAGGAATAATATCACAACATTGCCTTAGAAAATATATTAGTTCTCCTTTGTCTTTCTTCCAAATTATTAAAACATTTGAGACATCATTAACAGTAATTCCTATTACCCATTGTTTTCCTAGAAGGAGTTAACAGAAAGCCTGGCATTCTTTTTGACTCTATAAGGGCTTTTGACTTTCATGTTTTCTAGTAAGAAAGAAGAACAATTAGTTTGTATATCAGTGTTAGTACTGAAACACATTATTCTGCAGTAGAGGCCCATTGCTATTACATTTTTTGCAGCACAAACTAAGGAGGTATTCTGTATAAAAACTGCATTTTTAAACACACTATTTTCTTGCATATCAATATCATAGTGTGTAACATATCACATTACACAACTCCATATATTGTCAACCCCTACGTGCGCACACACACACACACACACACACACACACACACACACACACACACACACACACACACACACACACACACGCACACACACGGGTCTAAGTTCAGTCATCAAATAAGAAATATACCAAACCTCTGTTCATCAAACATAAAACATTGAACGTTCAATTCAGCAAATGCTCAATCATCAAATATTTTACTCAGGGAATGGAGTTGGTTGGCCAGCATTAGGAAATTTGCCCTTTTGCACACTGCAGTGCAATCTCAGAGTTGGTATATATAAGTAGGGGGTATGGGCAGCGCAAACCACCCATACTGGGTGGTGTGGGGGGGGCTTAGCCAACCGGTTGGGTGGGTTTGATATACTGTGGTGTGTGTTTCAGTATGCATATTGGTCCACTGTCTCTTTTCCCTGGGTAAAATATTCAATGATTGAACGTTTGCTGAATTGAATGTCCGATGACTGAACACAGACCACACACACACACACACACACACACACACACACACACACACACACACACACACACACACACACACACACACACACACACACATGCACAGTCACACACTCACAAACAAGTACCATATACACAAGTTCACTCCATGCGTAAACTCATTCATTATGTATGTATTAACAAACACACTCATACATACACACATACACACTCACATACACTTTTTAACTAGTGGGAATAGTTATAGATATTTTCAAAACAGAATAACAAGTTAGCTCAAAAGAAATATTTAAATACGAAAATATATTGTCAACTTAAAGCTAGAAAAGTTTCCAGTGGATGCAGGAAACATGACATTGTATCTAACTGTAAGTACAGCCTTCTCTGGTACAAGAAATTTCAGTCAGTCATTTGCAAAAATTGAAATGAAGAGATAGAGATGAAACATCTGATTTTCTAATATTCAGAAGTTCATCTGAAGGAGAATCAGTGGCAGCAGCATTGGTTAAAACCTCATCACTTAACGTTCTCCTCAGAATAAGCACTCTAATTAGAGAACCTGATGTAAACATATGATGATCACGAATTTAACGCATTGCTGCCACATTGACTAAGCAATGCAGTAGCTTTTGGTAGGGAAAAAATATAAAACGTATTGCTAAAATTTGAATAAATAAAATTACTTTTCTTCATCCATGAATGATAGCAGTATTGGAGCAATCTCATAATCAGATAAACAGAATAAGATTCCTACTACAAGCGTCAGTTTTATAGGAAGTTAAGAAAAAAGAAATCAGCAACAGAGTATTAGTTAAAGGCTGCTACATTTTGCATTGGGCTAACTCAATTTTCCTTCATTTAATCATTTCATGTTCTGCCTTGAAGAGAAAGTTAACAATTTTTTGAGGATAGTAAAATAGGATTTAGGGAATGGAAAAGATGTGTTGCATTCTCTGAAGTTTGGAGTTCCTTAACACTGTCAAAATCTAAAATAAGATTCTGTTTTGACTTTTTTTATAACTTGCTCTTACCTGTCAATCATATCCCCAGTATGTAAGAAATAAGGATAATTTTGGCTAAAAGGAAAACATCTTGGCCCTGGGAAAACTGGGAGGTAAGCTTCCTTTACACCAATACAGAGAACATTGCCACTTGCCCTCATCAACAGATGAAAGTAAAATGGTGCATACTGCCTACCTCAACATGGCCAAAGCATTCAACACAATCCCTCACCTGGGCATTGCAGACAAACTCACTGAATTACCTTTAAACCCCTATACCATCCACTGAATAGCTATCTGGCTCACAGATAGGACCCAAGAAGTTAAGACTGATGAGTCTACCTCCACAAAAATGCCAGTCAATAGTGCAGTCCCCCAGGGTTCAGTGCTGAAGCAACTCCTTTTGGGTATCTACTTCTCTTAAATCAAAGCTAATGTCAAAGGGCTCTGAATAACCAAATCTGTAAACAAGTGGAAATTAGGTGCAATATCTGACCCCCCTCCCGGCCAAGAAAGAAACATCCTCCAAGAGAGTCTGACATAGTCTAATAATGGGTGCCAGAGTCATGGCCATAAAATCAGTGCTAAGAAATACATAACAGTATCCTTTACTAAGAAATCCACCCCTGCAAATCACTGTACTGATAATACTCCCCTAAGAGTAGTCATATTAGTCAGGGATTTAGGAACCCATGTAGACAGTGATTTGGCCTTTCTTATTTCTACAGGATTAGTAAGAAAATCACTCCATGCTGCACACGTTATAAGCAAAGGTATGGCATTTAGGTCCAAAGATGTCATTGTTTCATTATACTCTGCCCTCATAAGACCAGTCATTGAGTAATATGCTCCCTTCAGCATGTACCTGATCAGGCATATGCAACAACTGAAGTGAGCACAGGGGTTCATCGTAAAAAGAATACATGGTGTAGACAACATGCCTACATGAACCCCCTCAAAGCATTGTTCTTAACATTCAGTCTCCTACAGGCTGTTGAGATGCAACCTATGCCTGGCCTGCAAAGCATCCTTTGATCTCGCCTTAATGGACCATTCACTAAACAGATAACATCATAAATACCCAATCCAGGGATCTAAGTCTAACCTGTATAATAAACAGGACATGGTGAAGGGATAGGTATGTGTTTCAGAGGCTCCCCCTTCTCTGGAACAGGCTTTCCATACAGGTGATGCTAATTTCTTCACTTCACTAATTCAAGGGAATCTTGGATCAGTGGATGACGAATCACAAATTTATCCCTGGTCTGGCACCTATGTCTCTATTAGAGAGAGAGATGAAGCTTGTAATACTTAACAATTCATGTGCAACTTCATATATCATCCACATAACTTATTAGAACAATACCTTTTTAATATTTCCCGGTCAACAAATGTTAAATAAAATAAAAAAAAATAAATATTTCTTTGAAGTATAACTAGGCTTAAAAAGGCCATTTAGGGTTATTATCCAAGTATTCTCTTATTTTCTTATGATCTTTACTTAGTACAATGTCATCCAAGGTTGTCCAATGTCTATGGAAAATTTCAAATTCAGTGAAACAGTCTGAATATGTTACAGGATTTAATGTATCATATAAGTGCTCGAACAGTATTTGAATTGTGTTAATAATAGTATAAGTAGTATCACTAATAGGATGGGGAAAAAGACTTCAAAACTGTATGAGAAGGAAGGCAGTTCGCAATTTTATTGAAACATTTGATCAGAATTAGCTCAAATTTGACGTATTTGATCAACTGAAAGAATGGGAGGATCCACAGGGTCATGGAAACAAGTTTCACCAAATCATAAACTGGAAAGAAACTGGAAAGTGTGGGCTTTACAGAAGATCTTTATATACTACTATTCATTCATATTATAAGTCAGTTTGCCGATGTATTCTTGCAGGTGAAAGGATGGGAAGACTCTCTGTCTTTCTAGGGTTAGTAGTGTTGGCATGACAACAGTTAAGAGGACATGAATAGATGATGCCAGCAAGTGGAAGCCTGTCTATGAATACGCGTGCTTACATAAATGTTCTTGCAAAACCAATATCCCCAGTGGAGAAACAGTAAAGGTGAGGAAAATACCTGAACATCTTTTATATGATGACTCTCAGATCTGATACTCTGTGCTGGCCACCACACACAGACACACACACACACACACACACACACACACACACACACACACACACACACACACACACACACACACACACACACACACATATAATATCATGCACTCACAAAAATATGCAGACACAAGTGCATTTGCAAAAACACACACACACACACACACACACACACACACACACACACACACACACACACACACACACACACACTCCCATCTATATTTTGTGGATTCTAAAAAACTAATGCTTCTAAATTGAAATTTTCCTCTCCAAACTGATTCTGTAAGCTTGCCTGCCCTACCTCCACAAACTACTCATTTATTATTTATATATTTATTTATTTATTTTACATTTATTGACCGGGTTTATCCAACTGAGCTAAGTAGCCCTTTTTCAGTGGAGGCCCGAGGAGAAAAGCTCCACAATGTTACAATAAGTTTTACAGAAGTAGTAGGCAAAAGGCTTCATTATTTTACAATTTAAGTATGAATAGAAGCAATGGACAATTACAAAAACATTTATTTGTTTTTTTTTTTTTTTTTAAGCAAAATAGCAAAGAATTACAAACTATTAGTTGTTATAGACATATTTTTTTGAATCAGGAGAGAAATGACAGATGTACAAGTAGAGTGATCGTTTACCGAGGTTACAGTATATAATATTGTAATGTAAGGTTATTGCCCAGATTAAGAGGCTAAAAGACAGCTTGCCGATAAAATAAAAGTGGGGGTCACCTAAAGGACAGGTAGTAGACTGTCTTTAAAGTAGCAATGCAGTTTAAGGAGGATGAACACAGTGGCAGGACCAGTGAGTTTTTAGGTATTCTCTGGTGGCAGATTTGTAATGATTAAGATGTTTGAGGGACCTGATTTCTAATGGCAGTTTGTAATAACGCTATCAGCTCTCACAAGATATATGGGTTCTGAACTCAAAAATGAACTGGGGCGCTACAATAAATGTTACAGTCTTATAATAAAACTTGCTTCCCTTAAAAAATGTCTTCCTTCTGATGAGATTAGTAAACTCGTGACATTTTTGCTTGCAGTTCCTTTTCTTGCATGATTATACAATTGAAAAAAATGTATTTATATTCAGTTATTAATGTCTTCTTTTGAATTTAGGACAGTATTAATTTTTTACCATGCAGGAAAGATGAAAAGTGTGCCTCCATGTTGATATCTATATTGAAAATAGTTACTTTCAACAGAAATTATTATTTCTTATAATGACCTTTCCACTACTCACTCCTTGATATATTCTATGCAAAATTATGTTTTTAAATTTGTTACACAATTGTAGCATATTAGCTTCAAAGTTGATGCCAGCTACCTTTTTAGACAATGCTAGTAGTGATAGCTTACCCCCTTAGACACACACACACACACACACACACACACACACACACACACACACACACACACACACACACACACACACACACACACACACACACACACACACACACACACACACACACACACACACACACACACACACACACACACACACACACACACACACACACACACACACTCGTATGTGTGTGTGTGCACCTGTTTTCAGAAAGAAAAATTATGGAAGCTGTAAATAAACACAAAACAGATTTTTAACTCCTTGCAGCTGAGGATCAGCAGCCATCAGTTCAACTCCTTGTTTGCTATGTGTACCAGCTCCAGGTTAGCCTCCACTGGCCTCTACCCAGTGCATGTTCATGGCTGCTGAGGGACCTGAAGACACTGGTACAACATTATGCTGCTGACTATGCATGAGTGCGCCATCAGTCACCACCCTTCAGCAGTCTTGGGAGCTCTGCTATGGCTGCCTCTGTGTGGTGCATGAACCTTTCCACACACATGTGCAATATTCTGACCAAGAGGCACAATGCTAGCAGCAGAGAGCGCACCAGGATATTTATGCTGCTATTCTGGTTGCTTCTTTTCCTCCAGTGTGGGTGAGATGGTATCACCCCCTCTCTCCCATCCTCTAGACCCTTTCCATCCAGTAACTGTGCCAGTAATCAACCACTGGTCATATAGGGCACAATCAAGGCTGTAAAGAATGACATTATCAGCTAGAGCCAGCAGTTTCCTGCAGATATGGGCAGTACAACCATCTATTATAATAGTATCCATAACCATGTCAAATGCAGTCTGCTGCTCTGTCACAATTAATAGGTTCATAGATTAGTACTAAGTTAACTGCCCTTGTGAGCCATTTTAAGCCTAGCCAATTATCCCTTGTGAGGCTTAAACCCTGCACCTTGTGTTTGTAAGGCAAACACCTTAACCATTAGGCCACCCTCCCTCTATCACCTGGAAAAAAATGGGCTGGAGATTCTAATCTTGTAAGATTTATTTGAGAAAGACTTCCTAAAGTAGTATACATTAAAGCATTATTGCCAGGACAAGCAGTTTGATTAATGGACCAGAATAAAATACTTCTCAACCATGGTTAAACTCATTATTGTCACATGGGGAAATGACCTGCTTCACATGTTCATCAGGGACTGCAGCAGCTTGTGGTAGACAACTACAATAAAAATACAATAAAAATAATCTTAATAAAAATTGCAGTGCATAGTGAAGAAAAAGAAACTGGCATCAGAGTAAGAGGTAAAAATTGTTTGATTTTGCATCAGACTAGTAGAATTTTTCATCTGTGTAGGTACTAGTCATGAAGAAAAGAATAACAATCTTTTAAGAAAATAAATCAAAAGAAGGATCACATCATGAATTAGTAAATAACTGTCAGGAGTCACTCAGTTATACATCAAAAGCAAACACAGGGATCAGTTTTAATGGGAAATAAAAAATTAACAGCATTAGACGTGGGTACAACAGAATGAATGAATGAATGAATGAATGAATGAATGAATGAAGCAAGTGCAGTGATAACTCTTAAATGGCACTGCAAAACATTTTTTGAAGAAAGTGCCACCACCCGAAGACTTCATCTGCTTTGCAGTTTAATAATCATAATGCTATAAGACTGATTTTAGAAAAGCTCTGACTTACAATAAAAAAGACTGCACAAAGCAGTTAAAATTCCATGTCAGTTGCAGGTTACAATTGATGGCATCAAATTCATATGCAAGCACTCATTACTATGAGTGGAAAGTAAACTGTTTTCATCTAGATAAAAAGTATAATGTTGATTCTGCCAGCTGCAGAAAGCCTAAGCACTTGTCAGGTTTCAGAGGAAAAGATACTGACAACGCTTACTAAAAGTCAGAGTTAATACTGCCATATTTTTTTTCTGGTGATACCTTCTGGTATACTCCTTACCATCCCAATGATCAGTACTATTGCCCTAGCAATTGTACATCACTGTAAATGATCTCACTGCTGAGGACTGGAAACTTGATACCTCAGTCAGAAAGTCAGAGTTGCACACTACCATTGTTAAACACATGTATTTTCTGAGTAGAGCGCAACCTCATCCTCCTTGGAAAATAAATCTACTGTCCATGAATGTGCAGCAAACTAACACCGAAATACGATAAATTGGGAACATTAGTATAAAACTGCAAATTGCCATCAACGAATCAAAAGTGAAAGAATCAGTTGCAATTAGGAATGTATTTTTTTGACAAGTCAGGTTTTATTTTTTGCATGTAAATGTAGGCATAAACAATAGAAGTGAAATGAAAAGTAAATTATTGTGTTGCAGGAATTACATTGTAGAAGCCTATTAATATTTTTGTAAGCATTCTTTTAGAAAGATCATGTCTGCATCTTAATTAACTCAAACAGTGAAACTGAACTTGAAGGTGCTATATAATAACATCTCAGTGGCATCAATAAAACATGCAATAAAATACATGTCTTTCCTTTATTGGAACGTGGCAAAAAAAAAAAAAATCAGAAAATTGAAACTATTTATTTGCCTTCTGGGAGCACAAGGACGTTGGATAATTTCCTCGGTGTGCCATACTGCACAGAGGGATAGCTTGTAAAAATCATGCTTGAGTCAGTTAACTCAACAATGCGCAACTAATTGAGCTAGATAACATTAAATGATTTAACTCAGTGAGCACAGGTCTTCAACTATAATGATATAGCCATGAAAATGATTTGTATAATGTCTAAGTAAAGGAATACAACTGTTACAAGCAGCCAGGAAAAAAATGAACGGGTAAAATGCATTAGATTGGTTCTTCTGACTCTTAATTTTATTTTATTTTTTCACAGTAGGGGTCTCAGCCTCCACAGTAGATCTTCACAGGTTACTCTTCTTTTTGTTATGATTTTCTGTAAGCTGCTGATGTTTCACAATTGCATAAGAAATGAGACAAATAAGAATACAAGCAATACATGAAAATATAGCTGTGACATGACTTAACATTCAGACTAATATGTATTCCACAAACTGGCAACTGTAAACAAAAGCTCATATGACTGCATCTGTTCTTTATATAAAAATGCCATTTGTATCTGGTCTTGAGTATATCTACCAACTAGAATAGCATTCTTATAATCTAAGCTGGAAAATGCTTCACTTTCATGTTTGTCTCATTAAACCTTTACACAGTGTGGGGAATTCAATAAAGCCTACATGGATTAATTTTCTGTGTAGGCATAGTGGCAAGGAGCTTACACAGAAGTAAGCAGCCGTGCGATCCAGTAAGCGGAGCTGAGGGGCGTGCATAAGTGTGTGAGCACAGAAGTGTCCATGGCATGCAAATCACCTCATAAGCATGTTAATTACATGCAAATGAGGGTGTTGGAGCAATCCAGCAAGCATATAGACATTAGTACAGACCCTGTGTTGGTGTCCGAAGTATACACAGAAAAATTCTGTGTACACGAGATAGAAAAGTGAGCAGGGACTGTAAAAGCCCAGTTAGTAGGACAGAAATGGAATATCAGACACAGATATGTGCAAAACTATGCCCTGTGTGTCCAAAAAGTAATGGAAAATAATGGAAAATATCTGTCTGTCTTTCGGCTTTTCCCGGTTAGGGGTCGCCACAGCAGAACTCCGGTCCGCTAATGATTGGCAGTTGTTTTTTATGGTGTCAAGTTGCCAGCCCAATGCCCAACCTTCAACAAAGGTACGCCCATTCAACGCATGTCTTTCGAACGCCCACATGACCGCGGGGAGGACATGCAGACTCCACACAGAAGGCACTCCCAACCCAAGCCGAGAATCGAATGGGAGAACCTTTTGCTGTGAGGCAACAATGCTACCGCTGTACCACCGTGGAAGTAAATGGAAAATAATGGAAAATATTTTTTTTAAATACTTATATTATGTTTTCTCGGTATACAGCAAGTGCACAAAATGCCATTCTGCAAAACGAAAATATTTAAAAGTATAAAAATGAAAAAAATAAAATATGTGACAATAATGCAGTATAGGGCCTTGCATGGAGTATGTACAATAGTAGATTTATGTGGTTGCTAAGGAGGCAGGGTTGGAATAGTGTGGTTTCCTGGTTGTGTGCATGGATCTGTATGCAAATTGGCTTTGGTTACTGAATAGCAAACATGGGTATCCGTGCCCGCAGATCACAGCCATGTAGCCCCAGAACCATGTTGGTGTCCACAAAAGAGGCAGCTGACATCAAAATGGGGTGAGTTTGTATTTCTTTAAGCACATTTGAGCTCAGCAGCACCTGTATGCACTCTGAGCCACTGAGCTGAGCAGAGTGGTGTGTGCAATGCCTGATAAGCTTTGTTTAACTTTGGGGCAAATGTTTTAGCTACTTTAAGCCTAGTTGTGTGGTGTGTGACTGTGTGGAGCTTGCCCATCTATGGGGGTCTGGCCACTGAATGCTGATCATCGTTTTTATGTGCAGCACAGGTTTGTGCACCACGCCGCAGTGCTGAGCATGGAAGGTTGTTTAAAAAAAAAAGAAAATTTCCTGGACAAGCCAGTCATATATAAATTACTGATGACCCCTGTACCACTTAAACTGGGCAATTAAAACACTGATAATTATGTACATGGCAGATGGAATGCATCATAGGTAGTCAATCACACAGGTTGTACATACACCCTGCAATCTGATTTTACCCATATACTCTGCACCAGTGGACTACAAACTTGGGATTTTTAACTAAAGCAATGCTATGGGTTGCTGCAGCTGTGATACATCTGTATGTGCTAGATGCTGAGGTCACTGCTGATGCTGCTGCTGACAATAAGTCTAGACTGAGAAGGAGAAGTATGTCCAGGTCTAGGGTAACCATCCAGGAGCAACTTGAGCTAGAGATTGTAGAGCACTACAGGATGGACAGGGACATAGTACATTAACTCACTGAGCTCTGCTGTCCTCAACTCAGACCCAGAGCCTACAGAGGGGAACCCATCCCAGTGGAAACAAAGATATGTGTAGCCCTTAGGACAGTAGCTACAGATAATTTCTAAAGACCAACTGGGGACATAATGGGGGTCTCACAGACATCAGCATCCAGGGTACGCCACCATTTCCTGGATGCCATGCTAACACATGCCAGTGAGCACATTTATTTACTCCACACCCCTGAGGAGAGGGCTAGCAGTATGTGACTCTCCTACTGTGTAACACACTACCCTGAGATACTGGGTGCCATAGACTGCACTCATGTACACATCAAAGCACCACCTAGTGAGGAGGGTAGAGTCTACGTCAACCTTAAGGGGTATCACTCCATCAACTGCCAGGTCGTGTGCAATGCCCAGGTCATCATCATGAATGTTTGTGCTGGCAGCACTGGTAGTTATCACAACTCCTATATCTGGCACACATCACACCTGTAACAGATGTCTGTGGGGGTGGGGCATCCCATATGGCCATCTTCTCGGGGATGCTGGCTACGCACTGGAACCGTGGATGATGACACCGATCAGAAATACACACACCCACACACTCACCCACTGAAGAATGCCATAATGAGCCACATGCACAAACTAGGAACATCATAGAGCATCCAGTGCCTAGCTATATCTGGTGGAGCCCTGCAGTCCTCTCCAGCCACATGTGCACAGATGTTCACAGTATGTGCTATGCTACACAATATGATCCTGTGGAAACAGCTGTGGCAGGATCATCATAGGGAAGGGATACATAGCCCCCTACCAGTGCCTAAGTCCCCAAAGCCACAACCACACGGGGACTTGGAGGAGGAACCCCCTGAGGTTGTCCCTGTAGGCAGATGTAGGCATGCCCAGTATGCCCTGGCCTTGGCCAAGAGACAATGCACATACACTGACAACCTAGGCTCCTAGGGACTGACATCTCACTCCCACTCGCATACATAGTAAAAAGGATGCCAACCAGACCACACAACCTGTACCTAACCATGTACTGGCTGTGTATGCATGCATCAGACAGAGTCAGCCCTGAAACACAGGTCTCTCAACTGATGCATTTGCAAGGTAAGTCACTGTCCTATACAACAAATGTATGAGGTACTAGACTATGGCAGCATATGTATGGACATGCTGCATGTATGCAAGGGAATAGAGTAGGCTGCTGGGCTACTTGCAGAGAACTAACAGCTACTTGGGACCACAGGTACTCTGTCCAATACTGGGTGCCCCCATAATATGCATTAGGTCACATGGCTGTAAACCCTGCTGCATTATGCAAGGGAAATGCCAAGCAGTGGGGTCACAGGACAGACGCATGACTGCCAATGCCAGAGTCCCCTACCCCCAACACATCAGTGTTCCCATACAACACCAGTAACAGTATGTTTGCAAGGATATATCAGGAGACAACACCATTCCATGGCTGTCACAAAGAACCTGGCCACATGTTGTATTTCCCATAAAATGCAGTGGTCACAGCAGGGGTCACAATGTATGTCTGTATGCTGTTGATAGTGTGGAATTAAACCCTACTTCCTGTTGGCTGGTTTGGCTCACTGGGCTAAGGACATTAGCATGGTTGATGGTGTTGATGGTTCAAAGCTGGCCGCACCTACAACTTTTGCATGTGAGTTACTGGTATGGTAGGAGTCCCACAGACTGTCATAACACCGTAATCTGTTACTGCAAGGAAGCTGGACAAAGCCAGAGAAAATATGGGAACAGAGGTCCAAACTTACAGGCATTATAATGCTCTGAGTAACCTAGAAGGTGGCTAGTTTAAAAGCAGGTTGCAACAGAAAAGAGTAGCCACAGTATGTAAAGGCCATCACTTAACTGCGTCAGTACTTACAACAATTCAGTGGACTGCATTTTATAGTATATTACTGGAAAAACACAACTGTATGAGGAACAGAGCAGACATATGGGGTGGAATACTGGACAGTCTGCAAAATCATGTACAGTGAGAGGTATGAAGACTGTCACCTTGTGTGTTGTTTTACATCATGTACCCCAGTCACATCATACCTCTCAACCTCTCAGAGCAGGGAATCTGGACAAAGCCATGGACAATAGTGGGACAAAGGCCCAAATATAAGAAGAAGGATTAACTACTGGCCAGACAAATGTGGAAAGTTCATAGAATAACAGGTCTTACATTAGAATGAATCTCTTGATGCATGCGGAGTCAGTAACTCAAATGTCTCTCATCATTTCCTAACGTAAATCTATAATGTTTTGTCCCTAATGTGCCAGAACATCACAAAGTAATGTAAAATGTACCAAAAATATGACACAATACTCTACACATTATATTACAATCTGTACATTTAGTAGGTATGGGTCATATATTGCGTTCAGCAAACAGGCGGGGAATGTCATGGACAAAATATCAAGGAATATTGCAATTAGGCGGCACAGTGGTGCAGTGGTTAACATTGTCACCTCACAGCAAGAGGTTCTCCGGTTCAATTCTCAGCTGGGGTGCCTTCTGTGTGGAGTTTGCATGTTCTCCCTGTGTTCGCGTGGGTTTCCTCCGGGTACTCCGGTTTCCTCCCACATTCCAAAGACATGCATCTGGAGCATTTCTCCCAGGGCCTCTGCTGAAAACAGGCTCTGTGGAACCTAGTCGGACATCCCCGGTCAACAAATGTTAAATAAAAAAAATAAAATAAAGGAAGTGCTGGACTGTGGAAACAGGTCCAGCAGTCAGTTTGTTGCAGAACACAAAATGACAGACTGGAGTACAGATAGGTCTGGCCTGAAGTCACCTTGTAATTACTGGCAGTCACATTGGGGATGCTCCTACACTTAACTTGAGCCTATGTCTGTTGCCTCATCTGCACAAAGAACTGCTATGTGGAAATATGTCTGTGCATAGAGACAGCTATGTATACATATCTGTCTCTCCCTATCTCCCTAACACATGATTACCCTATCAGTATGTAGCACATAAATATATATGACAAGAAGATATATTTATAAATATATATATATATATATATATATATATATATATATATATATATATATATATATATGGGTCTATCTTACTTACTAACAAAGTCAGAAGCCGACCGCGAGCCAGAAGAACCCAGAAGATGAAGAAGAGAAAGACGACGGATCAAAATGCTTGTGTTGTTGCTTGGTGAGGTTTCGTGTTTGTGAAATGTCGTGATTTTGTTGGTAAGATAGATCCATATATATATATATATATATATATATATCTATAGGAACACTTTATAATCCTGAAATTCTGAAATACCAAATTTCATAATCTCAAGATCATAAAGCCAAAGGCTGACAATACCAAAACACCAGAAGCGCGAAATTCAATATCCCGAAGTTCGGAAATTTTGAATTAGTGCTTCTGGTGTTGCGCTGTATGAATGGATATTTGGAGATTCAGGTAAGTATTTATGTTTAAGGGTTTTGTTTAGGGGATTTAGAGTGTGTCAGTGTGTTGTGCTACTATGATGTGTGTGTGCAATGGGAATGTAGCTTGTATGGTGGTGTTTTCGTGTGTGTCTGTGTAGTGCAACCTTGGAGTTAGAATATTTATGTAGGGGGGTGTGGGGGGTGCAGGGGGTCGTGCTCTCCCTACATAAAACTGTTTAAAGTGAGGTTTTTTTCATAGATTTACACAAAAGTGTGTTTTCGTTGAAATGCACTTTCGGGTAAATCCATTCGCGAATTTACGTTTCGTTGAAATGTAAATTCGAAAGAATGCAGTAGACCCATATATATATATATATATATATATATATATATATATATATATATATATATATATATACACAACATGTGTATATGTGTGAGGGGATGTACGAATGTCACTAATTACATGCAGAATGCTGGTGTTATGTCTACTTACACATCCAAACAGTAGTCTGATGGTAACAGGCCAAGGCCGCAAAATGACATAATCAATTCACCCCAGAATCCTGTTCCTGTGGAATGTCACCATGTAGACAGACAGCATTGAGCAGGTGGTGTAATGTGCAATGGATGAAACAAAGGACTTTGACAGGCCATAGTATCACTGGCTAATTGTCCACCTGCAAAACTGCAACCGGCCAAACATGGCAATACTAGTAAATGTACGCACATAGCAGGGGTATTAACTGATAGTCCACTCCCGGGACACTGGATACAATAACAGCATCAAGCAGGTTCACTCTGCAGGCCACACATGCTGTCTAACACAAGGCCACTTAGCATACTCCACAAGTACTCTGCCTGCATTAACTTATACAACAAACATAACCAGTGGTACATGCAATAGGTGCTGTAAGCTGTACTGTGTAATATTACTAAGATAGGAATTATAATCTCACATCCTCCAACTTTGTGTATGTGTGTGTGTGTGTGGGTGTGTGTATGTTTATGTGTGTGTGTGTGTGTGTGTGTGTGTGTGTGTGTGTGTGTGTGTGTGTGTGTGTGTGTGTGTGTGTGTGTGTGTATCAATATATCTCCTCACAGAACTATGGACATGCTCATATGTGCTGTTTCCGTGCAATGGTATGCATTTTTGGCCCTGTGACTGGCTGCTGGCCTCTAACTCCCCTCCTCTAGAAGGCATACTGATGTCATCTGCTTTAAGGGCACTGGCTGACAGTGTAGTAGTAGATAAACAGTGTAGCACATGCGATAAGCATTGCAAGCTATAGTCAAGCTCAGTGCTAGCCTTATGCTTACCTTATAGCTGTGGACTGTACATGGTAGAGTGGACAGTTCACCATTTCTGGTCAAGAACACGGGAACTGGCTCCTCCGTGAGTAGCATGGGCAGCACCATGCACAAGGTCAGATGTGGTGCTAGTACTTAATGCTGACTGCTTTCTTCTGGGCCTGCGTCCCCCACGGGGTCACTAAGGGCCATGCGCCCATGGCCTGCCACATTGTAGTTAGGACAGCACACCTCCCTCTGTAGCACTGGTGGTGCTGCCATTATGGGAACATGAATGTGCTCGGCCACATGGACTACTAGCAAATGGTGTTGTTGGTCTATGTCCACATGCCCAATGCTCAACCCCAACCACATGTTCCATCACAGACAATGTGCACTCAGAGACAAACACTATCTATCCACTACATCAGTGAAACATTCCATAGTGTCACCAATGTGATGGAGACAGTCACGGATGTCAGACTCGGCTGCATCCACAACCCTAGGCATCTGTCTGGTGTTGCGTTCAGCTTGTTCCTTTGCCTCCAGGACAGCCTGAAACATGTTGTGAGTGACCCATGATGCGACACCTGCAACAAGAAATGGATGGGCAGCAGTCTTCCTTTGAACACCCCTGTCAATCTGCTTGTGTGGAACCTCACCAGCTGTCTGGCTATGGCCAGTGTCTACACTCATTGATGCCATAGGTTTCACACTGTTCTGTACTATGTCACCACCCTCTAACTGTCCTTTATCTTTCTTATGACTGGGTATGTGTGGGCATACTGACTGTGTGCAGGTACCATGGGGGCAGAAGAAGGATGTCAGCCTCTGGGACAGATTTTTCCACCAACAGCCCCACCTGTGCCTCATTATGCCCACCATTATCATCAGAGTCCGATGAGACACTGACATCAGGTTGTGAGGGGGACAGACTCCAACTGCCCTGTTCACCTGTGAGAAGTAAGACAAAAGCAGTACATTGCCACCTGCACTATTATGTATGGTAATCTGCACAAACTCATACAGATGAGGATCCACAACTGCATGACATGTCCCACATCTTGTCATATATGACACCATGCACAACACATACATCCACAACAACATACACAGACAACCCAGGCCCTGTATACCATGCACATCAGCTACATCTGGGTAACATTGCCAGTTCAATACACCGGTGAGGTATTCAATATAACAGTGTATGTGATAGGGGATGCACAAGCCACTGCATTTCTTTGTGCTGGTCCCAAGCCCAGATACATGGGGAGGGTTGCGTCAGGAAGGGCATCCGGCATAAAATTTTGCCAAATCATACATGCGGACAACAGTACAGATATACATACCGGATCGGTCAAGGCCGGGGTAAACAATGACCACCACCAGTACTGTTGGCCAACAGGGTGCTGGTGGAAATTGGGCTACTGTTGGCTGAAGGAGAAGAGGGGGAAGGCATGCCTGAAGGCAGGTAAAGGCTAGGACTGTGGTAGTGAGGGTCAGAACTTTGAATGTTGGCAGTATGACTGGTATAGGGAGAGAGCTAGCTGATATGATGGACAGAAGGAAGGTTGGTATATTGTGTGTGCAAGAGACCAGATGGAAGAGTAGCAAGACTAGGTGTATCGGAGGGGGGGTTCAAATTGTTTTATCATAGTGTGGATGGCAGGAGAAATGGCGTAGGGATTATCCTGAAGGAACAGTTTGCTAAGAGTGTTTTGGAGGTGAAAAGAGTGTTGGATGAGCGATGTTTATGAAGCTGGAAATTGATGGTGTAATGATGAATGTTGTTAGTGCATATTCCCCACAAGTTGGGTGTGCGATGGATGAGAAAGAAAAATTTTGGAGTGAGTTGGATAAAGTGGTGATAACTGTACCCAATGGTGAGAGAGTGGTGATTGGAGCAGATTTCAATGGGCATGTTGGTGAAGGGAACAGAGGTGATGGGGAAGTGAAGGGTAGGTATGGTGTTAAGCAAAGGAATGCAGAAGGTCAGATGGTAGTGGATTTTGTGAAAAGGATGGACATGGCTGTGGTGAATACGTATTTTAACAAGAGGGAGGAGCATAGGGTGACATACAAGATTGGAGGAAGATGCACACAGGTGGATTATATCTTATGTAGAATTAACCTGTTAGTGATCAGGTGATTGGTTGAACATTACAAATGTAAAAATGTAAAATCAATTGACAAAATGAAGACAATATAGACAGTTTGATGTCAACACTAACTGACAGTAGGACTTTCTTTAACCTAGATATTAAAAATTTTAATTCGGTCTAATGGATGCTATTAGTTGTCTACCTAGTAGCAAAATACATATTGTAAATATGGTATGGTTTGAGAGATCGAACTAGGTTAATTAATATTTTTATTCAGAATTAAAGTTTTTTCTTGAATAAATTAACGCTTTTTTTTTTTTGTAAAGACGTCCGACAACCTTTTTTTTTTTTTTTTTTGTTTTTGTGGTTTTACAAGTTTATTATGTAGAAGGGCCAGTCTGAAGGAGATTGGAGAATGTAAAGTGGTGGCAGGGGAAGTGTAGTTAGGTAGCATAGGATGGTGGTTTGTAGGATGACACTGGAGATCAAGAAGAGGAGGAGGAGTGTGAGGTCAGCACCAAGGATCAAATGGTGGAAATTGAAAAAGGGTAATTGTGAGGTGGAGTTCAGGGAAGAGTTATGATAGGCACTGGGTGGCAATGAAGAGTTACTGAATAGCTGGGTAACTACAGCAGAGGTAGTAAGGGAGATGGCTAGAAAGGTGCTTGGTGTGACATCTGGAAAGAGGAAGGAGGACAAGGAGACCTGGTGGTGGAATGAGGAAGTATGGGTGAGTATACAGAGAAAGAGGTTGGTGAAGAAGAAGTGGGATTGTCAGAGAGATGAAGAAAGTAGACAGGAGCATAAGGTGATGAGGTGCATGGCAAAGAGAGAGGTGGTAAAGGCTAAGGATAAGGCATATGAAGAGTTGTATGAAAGGTTGGACACTAAGGAGAGAGAAAAGGACCTGTACCAATTGGCTAGACAGAGGGACCGAGCTAGTAAAGATGTGCAGCGGGTAAGGGTGATAAAGGATAATGAGGGAAACGTACTCACAAGTGAGGAGAGTGTGTTGAGTAGATGGCAAGAGTACTTTGAGGGGCTGATGAATGAAGAGAATGAAAGGGAGAGAAGGTTGGATGATGTGCAGATAGTGAATCATGAAGTGCAGTGGATTAGCAAGGAGGAATTAAGGATAGCTATGAAGAGGATGAAGAATGGAAAGGCTGTTGATCCAGATGACATACCTGTGGAGGCATGGAGGTGTTTAAATGAAATGGCAGTGGAGTGTTTAACTAGATTGCTTAATGAAATCTTGGAAAGTGAAAGGATGCCTGTGGAAGGGAGAAAATGTGTTTTGGTACTGATTTTTAAGAATAAGGGTGATGTGCAGAGCTGTAGTAACTACAGAGGGATTAAATTGATCAGTCACAGCATGAAGTTATGGGAAAGAGTAGTGAAAGCTAGGTTAAGAAGGGAGGTGATGTTTAGTGATCAGCAGTATGGTTTCATGCCAGGAAAGAGCACTACAGATGCAATGTTTGCTCTGAGAGTGTTGATGGAGAAGTACAGAGAAGGTAAGAAGGAGTTGCATTGTGTCTTTGTGGACTTAGAGAAAGCATATGACAGGGTGCCTAAAGAGGAGTTGTGGTATTGTATGAGGAACTCGGGAGTGTCAGAGAAGTATGTAAGAGTGGTACAGGACATGTACAAGGGTAGTGTGACAGCGGTGAAGTCGGCAGTGGGAGGGACGGATGCATTTAAGGTGGAGGTGGGATTATGTCAAGGATCAGGTCTGAGCCCTTTCTTATTTGCAATGGTGATGAACAGGTTGACAGACAAGATCAGACAGGAGTCCCCATGGACTATGATGTTTGCAGATGACATTGTGATCTGTAGTGAGAGTAGGGAACAGATGGAGGAGACCCTGGAGAGGTGGAGATATGCTCTAGAGAGAAGACGAATGAAGGTCAGCAGGACTAAGACAGAATATATGTGTGTGAATGAGAGGGAGGATAGAGGAATGGTGAGGATGCAGGGAGTAGAGGTGGCAAAGGTTGATACATTTAAATACTTGGGATCAACAGTTCAGAGTAATGGTGAGTGTGGAAGAGAGGTGAAGAAGAGAGTACAGGCAGGATGGAGTGGGTGGAGAAGAGTGTCAGGAGTGATTTGTGACAGACGAGTACCAGTAAGAGTAAAAGGGAAGGTCTACAAGAGGGTCATGAGACCAGCTATGTTATATGGGTTGGAGACAGTGGCATTGACAAAAGGCAGGAGTCAAAGCTGGACGTGGCAGAGTTAAAGATGTTAAGATTTTCCCTGGGTGTGACGAGGGTGGACAGGATTAGGAATAAGTATATGAGACGGTCAGCCCAGGTTAGAAGGTTTGGAGACAAAGCCAGAGAGGCAAGATTACGTTGGTTTGGACATGTGCTGAGGAGGGATGCAGAGTATATTGGGAAAAAGATGCTAAGGATGAAGCTGCCAGGTAACAGGAAAAGAGGAAGGCCTAAGTTAAGGTTTATGGATGTGGTGAGAGAGGACATGCAGGTGGTTGGTGTGACAGGGAAAGATGCAGAGGACAGGAAGGAATGGAAACAGATGATCTGCTGTGACGACCCCTAATGGGAGGAGCCGAAAGAAGAAGAAGATGTGACAGAAATACACATTAAACCCAGTAAACCTATCTTGATAAAGCTATGTCATTTGTACTACCACTGCATCAAGTATGTACCTTCTCCCCATTGTGTCTGAATGGGCATCTTGGTGTAATTGCTTCATGTACAGCAGGCTGCATAGTTGCTCATAACTATAAGTGCAAACACGTTAATGTTTGTACAAATACACACCTGTCTTTCCCTAGGCTATGCACTGTGGTTAACTGCTCCGAAATGGAACATACAATTATTCTACTCTTGCTAACTAGAACACTTGTGCAAAAGGGAAAATGGCAGCCTTTAACATTCATAGGGTATATCTGATCAGGCAAAACAACAGCATGACACTTACCAGGTACAGGACCATGAACTCCGTCCACACCTGATGTACCTGTGAAAAGGTGAGGGAGAGGTACTGTCAGCAACACCAAATGTTGCAGTGTTACAAGGTAAAATGTGCATATATCCACATGTACAGTAGCTAATATGATACTGGCTATATTGCTGCTATTCTGAGTATGTATGCACACCTGTGGTGAAAAGCCAATCTCCTCCTTTGCAGATAGACCTGACACTGATGTACTTGTCTGTAGAGCATGTCACAATAACTGCAAATTTATTATACTGGTGAACACAGTCAGCTTACCTGGACGCTCCTGTGATGTGGACACTGTGGCACTCACCTCCAAGATGTATGGCATGATGGTTGGCTGGGAGCTGTGGGTTGATCCTAGGTTTGCCAGAAATTCCTCTGTGGCTGAGAGTGGTTGTTGTGTTACAGGCCCTCCAGATGGCAGCATGATCCCTGATAACAGCAACTCCCCTTTGAAGTGTGGCATTGACCATGTTTGTGGCCCGGTGTCGAACCTGCTCGTACGTCCTTTCTTGCTGGCTAATATCATTAACAGCCCTCACAAGGTTGGCTCATAATGCTGCCTGCTGTTCTTGATTGTGGTGACCCCTTGACAGCAGGATATGATGGTTGAGTCTGAGGGTATCCACTATTGCGTCATTTTCTGCAGATGAAAATGGAGGATGTCTTTGTCAATACCTCATACCTGCAAGACAACAACAGGGGGACACATTACAGGACAAGATACATGGATGCCCATGATGTACAGACCCTGCACAACCAAAATGGGATGCACAACCCACTGCTCCCTCACACGTCATACCCCACAGTCTATCAACACACTATTTGTGTGGCTATTACCAAGATATTAGCAATACCGGTTATGTCCCTGTGTGCTGTGACAGAGTCTACTGTATGTCTTTGCACCCATCACTGCAGTCTACTGTGGTGTGTCCACTATGGATAAAGTCCCACTACTATGTCATACAGCCACTGTCAGACAAATAGCTGTCTGTGATTACAACAGCTATATGGAGACAATCCAGCAACACCAGTATGCCACAATGACAGGCAGCAATGCAAACCTGCTGTAGTATGCCTTCCCTGTAGGCATCATATCTTTCCACTACATAGGTGTTTCCAGAATGTGAACATGTGCCTCACAGATATGGTCCTTTTGGCACACACATGTGGATGTCTGACAAATGGTTGGCCAATCATTGATGGTTGTTGTCAGACTACAGAGAATCTGGCTGTCACAAGCCAGAACCCTCAGACAACACTTATGCTACAGTAATAGCTATTAGTCTATTCATAATCTTACTTTGTATGACCAATATGTATATTCTGTCACTGAGTTTGGATCTGTGCCCTCCCCACTAATTATGTCTATGACGTGAATTCCTGCTGTTAGGGGTTGACAGGTATGTTAGCCATAGCTATCATTCAATGAGGTATGAATGTCAACAAAACACTGACCTAGCCAGATTACATCAGGGAAAATCAGGGATACCCTTACAATGTCAGAACTATTTCTGTGCGACATTGACAGACTAAGAGGAGGTGAATTACAGTACATTGTTTGATATTATAGCTGTGTACACCATTACTTACTGTCAATTTGTCTAACTCATAATCCACTAGCTTTCCTACAACATCCAACCATTGTAGGAGAGAGTAACAAGGACAGAGCTGTGATTTGATTCAAAGTAGGGACAATTAAGAGGCCTGCCTGTAGCTGTTGGATAGCAGAGTATCACCAACATGTCAATACCATAGATGTATTGATTCTTGGAAGTAGGCCCATGGTGTGCAGTCACTGATCTGGGTTATTAGTTGACTCCCTAATCAAGGCCACAGACCTACTACTACTGGAAACTACCTGCGGCCAAAGACCCTCCGTGGACTACCACTCTGAATACCTGTCTCTTGGTGTAATTGAAAGTTATTAAAGGACTCCCTAATCAAGGCCTCAGACCTATCACTACTAGAAACTACCTGCAGCCAAAGACCCTCCATGGACTACCACTCTGAATATTTGTCTCTGGGTGTAATTGAAAGTTATTAAAGGACTCCCTAATCAAGGCCACAGACCTACCACTACTGGAAACTTCCTGCGGCCAAAGACCCTCCGTGGACTACCACTCTGAATACTTTTCTCTGGGTGTAATTGAAAATATGTCCTGTTTACCTATTTGATAAATATCTTACCAAGACTGTGTCTTACCCCTGGTCACTGCTTCTTGCACACCCCCTGGGCCTCTACTAGTCCTTCATTTTCTAGCTACTCTGTTCTCCTGCTCTCCTGCCTTCCATCTGCATTCTTTTCTCTTCCAGTTCCCTACTCTCTGTGCTTCCCACCACTGGTTATTCTTTCTCTAGCCTGCCCTCCTTCATTACTCCATCCTGTTGGCCTGTAATACCTACCTAGTCCTTAGATTTTCTCCCTCTATCTTATATCCATACTCTCCTGCCTCTCTGTATCCTGACCTACCTGCATAGCTCACTGATTGTTTTTATTGGGGAATCTTGTAGCCCTGCTCTGTTCACCCTCACTATGCTCACTTGCAGCCCTGCTCTGTTCACCCTCACTATGCTCAGGCTCACTTCGCTCCTCTCCCACCCCTATTCCCACCCATCCCCATATCATTTCCTTTATACCTAACCACCTGCTACCTCCTACCCAAGAACTCCTCTCCTTCCTGTTCCTCACCAACACTAAGCTACACTTCCTGCTTCAATCATATCATCCCTACCCCCTCCTCCACCTCCAATACAATACTAACTTCACACAGCTATAGATATTATCCTTGTATACACCCCACCTTTCTGAAACTAAATAACATGCACTGCACACATCCAACCCAACTACGGAAAGCACCAATGTACACACTAATAATCCTCATCCTACTCCTACTTTCCAGTCTATCCTCCTACCACACTCAACTAAATAACCACACCCCATCACCTTGGCAAACAGAATCCACAGCTAATGTCATCAAACTAAAAAACTTCCCTATATCGCCATGCAATCTTACCACATCCCAAGCCTTCCCTTACTCATGCAATAAACCAACAATCAAAGCTAACCCTCTCTCTTCTCAAAGATAAACTAAAATAATTCACAAGTTAACCAAACTCTATCTACACCTACTCCATAAACTCACTTGTAGTGGAGACATACAGCCCAATCCAGGACCCAAAACATCAGCCAACCCAAACTCAAATCAGCTAAATCCCCTATACCACAGACCATCCTCAGCTCTCTTCTTCCTAAACATTAATGCTAGAAGTATACTTAACAAAATTCAGGACCTCCATGCCCTATTAGCTCTATACAAACCAGATATCACTGTGTTAACTGAAACATGGCTCAAACCAAAACATCATGATAATGAGATTACTGCCTCTGGCTACAACATTATCCATAGAGACAGATTAGCGAAAAAGGGAGGAGGTGCTGCAATATTATTCCAAAATCATCTCACCATAGAACAATTAGATTACAACACCCTAGAAGTCAAAGATGTAGAACTAATCCTTGCCAAATTAAAAATAAATTACAACAAACACATAATTATTGCAGGTGGCTATATCCCACCAGGCAATAATATCACTGTAATGGAAAGCCTGCTTAACTGGATGTCCAACTCCCTTCCACATGAAACCATACTATTAGGGGATTTTTAATACTGACTGGCTTAACTGCTCCAGCCATAATCCCACTGTCTTTATAAACCTGTAACAAACTGTAGACCACAAGGAAGGAAAGACGGAATCCACACTGTGTATATTTAGCGCTTTCGTTGTTTAATAAAAACTTCAGAATAACAAACAAACAAACAACAGAAAACTGACCCTTTTTATATCCCACAACCAACAAATTCATTAATTGGTGACATCATAGCTGATTAATTAACCCTTTCATACATTAAAAAACATTTTTATACCCTAAAATGACTAAAATAATTGTATACTTTATCAAAACTGACTTACAAAACTCTTAAAGTCTATGTATATAAAAGATGTATATATAATGATATATAGTGTGAAAAACATTTTTCATAGTTTTCTTTTATGTGACCATTTTATAAATAACCTTCCATTTTTAGTATAAGGACAGAGGTGATAGAAATACTAGTGTTTAACCCTGGGAATTGTGCTGCATTAGTTTTTAACTGCCATCTAAGTTCCCTATTTTCCAAATAGTCATTCAGGGGACCCCCTCTGTCCCCCAATATAACTTGTTCAAGCACTGAAAATCTAAAATTATGTCCTACGTTGTTCTTAATATGGCTAGACAATACATTTTTCATATCCTGCTTGTTAATATCGTAGAAGTGTTGGTACATTCTACTCCTGAGGGCGTTGACTGTCTTACCAATATAAAAACAGGGACACTCAGTGCACATCCCTATATACACAACAGCCTTACTACTACAAGTGTATTTCTTTTTGTAGGTGCATTTCCCATAATTAGGAATATATAGTTCCATTCCTTCCAAAATGTGCTTGCATTGTGAACAAAACCCACATTTGTACTTTATAAACCTCCACAGGTTTACTCAAACTATTACCACCCCCACTAGAATTGACAAAACATCCAAACACCATTCCATCGTAGACTGGATCCTGGTATCTGACTCCAATCTTGCGCAGCAATCTGGCTGTCTTCCAGATATCCTAAGAGACCATCATCCTACCTACCTAATTAGGAACAAATCCCAAACCATCAGCCAACCTATCCTCAGAGTAGTTAGAAACAAAAAGACCTTCATAACTACTAATTTCATCAATGCATCAAAAAGATGCAACTGGACTCCCCTAAAACAATTATCTCTAGATGAAGCCGTGGTATACTTCAACACAACCTTCCTAAAAATCTTAAATCAACATGCACCCTCCAGAACCACTAGAATAAAAACTAACTATGCCTCATGGCTAGGAAAAGACACTAAAACTATAATGAAAGAAAGGGATAAGGCCTGCTTTCAATATAAAGAAAACAAAACCACTACTTTGAGACAAAACTATCTAGAGATCGGGAACAAAGCCAAAAAACAAATCAAACTAGACAAATCTAACTACTATAAAAATTTACAATAAAAATATGCGCAAAACACCCAAAAATTCTGGAAAACAATAAATGGTATACTGCACCCAGGAAAAGCCACTACACCAACCCCTGTGCTGCCAAATAACCATAGAAAACATTCCTAAACAATTTAACAAATTCTTTACCGAAACAGTCCAGACCCTTGCCAATGCCCAAGATAATAGTACTATCAGCCCCACACCAATAACTACCCCAACCCACCCTAATATACAAAACAATACTCCCAGTTTTCACCTTCACCCCGTGTCTACAAAGGTAATTTCTAAACTCCTTAAGAAGCTTAAACCAACCACTCTAGCAGCTGATAAGCCTCCGGTAGACTTCCTTCAAATATCAGCTGAAGCTATAGTCTATCCAGTCTCCATTCTCATAAACAGAGCTCTATCAGAATGCAAAGTACTCACCTTATGGAAAACATCACATATCATCCCACTGCACAAAGGAGGTAACTCTTTAGAGCTCACTAACTACCGCCCAATAGCTATCCTATCACCCTTTTCCAAAATATTAGAAAGAGTGGTTCATACTCAACTAATGCAATACCTCCAGAATAACAACCTACTTTCCATATCCCAGCATGGCTTTAGACCTTCCCATAGCACCATAACAGCACTACTATATTTTACCAACATAGTTAACCACCACAGAAACATAGGTCTATTTGTTTCTTCCATATTCTTAGACTTATCAAAAGCCTTTGACATGGTAAACCACAGTATGCTTCTTGAAACTCTATCTACCCTAAATATAAGTCCTTCCAATATATCATGGTTCAACAGCTACTTATCAGATCGACAGCAAGCAGTCCTATGGCCGGACCAATTGTCCCCTTACCTACCAGTAACCATAGGAGTCCCTCAAGGGTCTATCCTCGGCCCTCTGCTGTTGTATCTATTTACTAACCAGATCTCTTCATCCTCACCCACTGCCTCAGTAGTACAATATGCAGACAACACCACCCTTATATGTACTGCTCCCCACCCTAAGTGAACTACAAACCCTAACCCAAAACAACTTCACCCTAGCCGAAATTTGATTCACTAACATCAAACTTCTTCTTAATCCCAAAAACACCAAACTAATTCTATTTGGCCCAGTCAGCTCTCCTCCCCTAAGCAATCATTTCACCATCAACTCCAAAGAAAACATTAAAATCAGCCCAACCACAAACAGTAAACTGCTAGGTGTAGAAATTGACAATAACCTGAAACTCGACATCCACATTGCACAAAACATCAAGAAAGTTAATAAAAGCTAGGCCTTCTCTACAGGAACAGTTTATGATTCAACATAACAAATAACCATCGCTAGGACACATCTCCTATCCACCCTCCTCTGTGCCTCTCCCATATTGACTTATCTCCGCCAAACTGATCTAAATAAAATGGAGTCCTGCTATTATAAGATCACCAAGTTTGCTAATGAAGCATCATATAGGTCCCATCATTGTCTATCCCTAAAACAGCTCAACTGGCTTGAGTTGCCGCATATACTTCTACTCAACCAACTCACTATAGCACACAAGCTCTACTACCTCCCTTAGTTAACCCCAGCACTTCAGCATTTAATTCAGCCCCGCATTCCCACTAGAGCCTTAAGATCTAGCAACCAGAACCTCATAACTGTCGTCCAACATAAAAACAATGCTGGTAAATCACTCTTTTCGAGCACCATTGCCAAAACCTGGAACACACTACAAATCCAAATAACTTCTACTACCTCCTCTAATCATTTCAAAAAACTCATTAAAACCCACTACTTAAGTAACTGGCTATGTTCATGCCACTCCCCAGATTAATCCATACCAAGTGAATTGTTTCACATGTTCAGCTAAGTATAATCAGATATGCCCTGAAAGCTTGTAAACCTGTTGCTATATACCTTACAAACCTATAACTGAAAAAAAAAAGAAAAATCGTTTTTGTTTATTATTTACCTCACAGTTCACTATGTACCTCATTGATTGCCTACTGGACTGTCTAACTAGAATTAACTTCTAACAATTATGTATGAATACTAATTGCATGCTATATTTTTCTTCTCTCTCATGTACTTTATTATATTGTACTGTGGAGCTTTTCTGCCCGAGCCTCCACTGAAAATAGACCTGTGTCCAGTCGGACTTTCCCAGTAAACAAATGTAAGATAAATAAATAAATAAAATGTATTATAGGCCTACTGTTGTAATCCCTATTCCCCATACCTCCATCCTCCCATCTGCATCCCATTATATGGGGACATGTATTACGTACCTAGTAGAATGAAGTAATCTTATTTTGACCAGAACCTCTGCAAATAGCTTGCCAAACTATTGTCTGTCTGAGTAAAGCAACATACAGAGCTGTTCCTATAAGCAGTTGATTGCCTTTTGTAGGTAATGCTCATTAACAGGTGATTGCCTGTGCACCAATCTGTGGCTCAGACTTGCTAACTACATACAAAATAACTGGGTTGCACTTTCATTAGCCAATGACAAGGCACCACAATGCAATATTTAAGGGATTTGTGTAGGCCTTGGCCGCTTTCTTAGTCTTTGAGATGGCCATTAGTGAGTTGTGTAGACTACAGCATCACAGAGGGTAGGTACAAATACTGTCCACTGTTGAGATTTATGAGGTATGTCCACAGCGTTGCATGATATATTTTTCCATTTTCCCATGACATTGTGATTATCTGTCAGTTCAGTGGTAAACATTGTGGGTTGTGGTCAGTAAGGAGAGAGAGACACGTGAGTGTCAGACGTCATACCTGTCAGGAATATACATGCTGATGCAGTCGCTGCTATTCTAGCAGCTCACTGTCTTTGTAGGGGCAAACTGCGAAACATGTGCCTGTTGCTGAAACTTTGACCCCCCCCCTTCATGTATGGTTTTGTGTGGATCCTTTGTTCTAGGGGATTGTAAAGTATGGTAGGTCTGTATTAGCTAACTTAACATTTAGCTGCATATGTTCAAAGCTGCAGCCTAGGACACATAGAAGGGAGTATGAACAATTTGGAGGACAGCAAGCTGAATGTGTAACCAAGGCAGCAGTTTCAGCTCTGTCATTACAGCAGAGCCAGGGTAGGGGCACCCTTTACAGTCCAGTCAAGGTATGTACTTAAGGTACATCTGTTATGTAACAGTGCCAGTCACAGAGTAGTAGATGGCATATATCTAAGCTATATGAATATGTGCAGTGTGTCTCTATCTACAGGCCTTTGACTTGCTAATATAGTTAGCAGTTAATTCAGTAGCAGTAACTTGTGTGGGTTAAAATTGCATGATTCAGTCATTACTTGCTGTGTTCACAACAATATAATTGAAGTGCAACACACTGGATTCACACTGGGTGACAAATTAACTATATGCAGGGCATTTAACAGAATGAGCTACTGAGCTGTTGTTGCAGCAGGTGTATTTACAAGATATATGTGCATACATACTGTCTGTGACACACATTGTCTGCATCCATCATTATGTGCATGGCTGTCAAAGGCAGTTGTTCTGCAGCAGGGTCCCAGTTGTACAAATGTACTTTACCATTGCTGCTTTAGCAGGTGTGTTTAAAGATGTTGCTGATAAAATGGTACTTTACCTGCTATCCCAGGCCTCACGTACATCCATTATTATTTATTTGGTTGTGTAATGGTGTCCTTTTTTTCTTCAGAGTCCTAGGGACACTCTTATTTTTCCCAGTAGATGTACTTGCAGTCTGTCAGTGGCAATCAGTATATTTTGCTGGAAACACCAATTTTTATTAAGTGCTGAGTAGCCTAGTGGGGTAATGCACTATGCTGTAGTTGAAAGGAGCCTGGGTTTGAGTCATAGCAGGGGTGGTTATACTGCATATGTGCCCAACACAGCAAAATATGCATAAGATCATTAAGACACATTTAAGTGGGTTTGTGCTGCATGCTGCTTAGCTCCCCACAAACCCACTCTTAAAATTTAAAAAGGAAAGAAAAAGGGAGGTGATAGGACAGTGGTGAAATGGGGGTAAGCAGGGGGAAAAACATATTGAAAGGCAGGTAGGGTTGTGCAGGAAGGGTTTGGAAAAGGACCATAATTTTCCATTTCTGTTACAGCAACAGCTGTGCAATTGTACAGATTTTGTATATGAATTTGGATCCTCAAACCCCAAAGGGAGGGGTGTGGACAACATAAATGTGATGTCAAGCCAATTGGACCTACTTAGTTGTATCCAGTGGACACGTGAAAAACGGAGAGCTATGTATGGGGTGATATTGGGGTTTTTTTTGTAGGACAGGTGCCCATTTTGTTTTCTTTGTTAAGAAGAGAGTGTAATGTTGGGGAAGGTATGTAGGTACATGCAGGGAGGTAAGTTGTGCAGGAGAGGTTGCATTTGCAGACAGACAAGAAAGCATGCAGAGGAGGTGTGTGACACATGAGGGGAGTATGTGGGGTAAACACCTTGGATGGGGAGGGTGTTGTAGAATCAGAGATGAATGTGTCCCCAGACGGCAGCAGCGTGACTGACATCCACACTTGTGGGCAGTCAACACTGCTCCTTCACTGCCCCGAAGGTGTGCTGGAGGCTGGGTGCCGGGGCCACAAGGCCCCACCATGTTGTCGAGTCTACCCTCATTCCAGCACAGGCGTTGTTCATAGCTCCTATGCACAGTCCTGTGCACCATGGCCAATAGTTGATCTTGGGTGACTATCACCACTCCGCCATTGCTCCTGGGGGAACAGGCCCCATCCCCTGAAGCGTTTCCACCTGAGGGTGGTGTGAGGCCAGGAGAAGGGGTACCACTGGCCTGAGTCCCAGATGTGCTGGTACCCGGTATGGCTGGCTGAGGTAGAGTAGATGGATCAGCAGGAACCGGCCTACCCTGTCATGCTGTGGTGATAGAGGTATAGCAATGTATATAGGTTAGTTATGAACAAAACATTTTGTTAGTTATAACAGCATGCTAGAACATTGGAAACAACCCATTAAAATATCAATGCATATTATATGGAACACAACAATAAATAACACAACAGTCAGTATATTAACAGCATGCCAGTAACAGTTACGGTATAAAGCCAACAATATAGGTAACTCAACAAGATATGTTAATATGCAACCATTGTAATACATAACACTAATAAAACACATGCCCCAAAATAAAGTTTCGCGAACAACATATGTTAATAGTAAACCATAACCAATGAATAACAGCAATAAATTTAGATTAAGATAAGGGGTGGGGAGAGAAAGAATAAAGTCCATTAATACCGGTATAGGCTATATAGTTTACAACAGTACTGTTATATACTCTACAGGTCTGTCCTTCCTGTATAACAGTGCCCTATAGCTACTGTAGCACCTACATACCTCTCAAGCTATCCGCATGAAACAGTGTGGACCAAACAGTAACACCTGCAGGTACACAACTACAGAGAACACTTACACATCAGGTGGACCTATATAACTACCAAGGTGTATTGTGGACTGATATAGTGTTACTGTGGTATTGACATAATCATGTCAATGATACATCTGTGACAGAGGGATTACACAACAGTAATTACATTCTGTGACAGCGTGACACTTGAGAGACATGTATGTGTACAGTACAGAGAGTAAACAACTATTATGCCTTCCTTGGCATGGGGATAGAACTTTAGCAAACTTTCACAGACACTCCAGACATACAGCCATAGCAAGATTACACATTTTATTTATTTTATTTTATTTTCTTATTATTGTACTTTTTGCCTTTATTTTATGAAGTCTTATCACTTTCCTGGTCAATGCTGTTAACAGTCTTTTCCATCTGAACACACAAATTATTTGCTCATAATAAGGGCTACTTCACCCATTTACCTTTATTTCCTCTGGAGAGAACATCTGTCATCAATACGTAACTGATTCAGTAATATTTATTATTACATGGCACTGGATTCGAACCCTGGTCTGTGTGTGGCAAAATGCACTTCAGACAGAGCATTTAACAAACTGAGATAATGAGCCACTGCTGATTACTGACTTACTGATATTTGCCTAGATTTCACCTGGAAACAAAATATGAACTGGTAATAGTGCTACAATTTTATACTAGACTGCAGTGATAGTTGAACACACATGCATGAGATTCATGAATGACAGAGATACTAGGTAAGCTATACATTACTACATAGAATGCAGGTGTACACAATATACTGTTAGAGGGTGTAAATATCTGTGAAGTCTACAAACCATATCATATTACTGGGCTGGCTGCCTCACCCATATACAGCTGCAGATAGTATATTTGCAGTCTACAACTATTACACTGTCATACTTGCCTGCAGCACTGTACCTTGGACCTGAATGCATATAGCTGAAATGTAACGGTTAACACAAGACAATCCTGATATACACAATATACCTTGGGTATTAATGCAATTGCTTCAGATGTTATTGCAGAACAGGTGTCATAATGCATTTCTTGTAATACAGCTCTGAATCTACAGTTATTGCATAATACTCTTTATTAGCTATACCTTGAAGCTGGCAGTGGTATTCATTTGTGTTTTTATTTCAGAGCAGTTGTCAAAATCGATTTCATGCAAAACAGCCCTAATTACACACATATTGTACAACACAGCATTATTAGGGGTACTTTCATTCAGTTACTGGTATAATTTTGAGTCTTTATTGTACAGCAGTTGATGTAATGCAGGTGTTGCAATACAGCTGTAATTTCGCAATTATTGCAGTAGAAACTTTATTTCATTTACATTATCAGGGTTAATGCTTTAGTGTTCCCTGTTTATTGCACTATTGTTGGCAGCAGTCACTTATTGCAGTACAGGTCTATGTCCACATTCATTGCAATACACAAATCTTTACTGTATATGCCTATTGGTAGTTAATACTTTACTCTTTCTTGCTTATTTGACTATAGAATGCAAATTAATCTATACTCACCACACTCACAGCACAACCGGGCCAAATGTCCAGCATGCGCCTCTAGGTTGCAAGCTTTCTCTTCTGCAGCTGTGGGGAAAGAAGCACACCATTATGCATACCTGTCTATCAAACATTCAGATTAGGTATTGGTAAAACAATGGTAACACTACTTAATAACTTGTGGGGCATTCCCAGCCTGAGCTTCCCAGAACCAGGTGTCCAGAAGATCCCCTTTCTGACACTTCAGGTTGTCATAGTGGTAACAGACCTGCTCACCTGTGTAGGGGATACCTGTAGCACTGGTAAGATCATGTGCCAGCTGGTCCCAGGTCTCTGACTTGCACTCTGAGCCCTGAAACTGCCCTTGCAGCAGCCGGTCTTCATGGTCTTTCACTAGGCATCCAACTATGTCCCTGGACTCCAGCATAACCCACCACTGCACCCAGAAGTGCACATCCTCTGCAACTCCTGCCATAGTTACTGCACAGTTCAAACTCCATCTGGTTATGCTGTATTCCCTCCTGTTCAGCTTAATATAGCCTGTTTTCCCACCCTTATTCACCATTGGGCAATTTTTAAAAACGTGGCATGTCGCTTGGCACCTCACAAGCTAGCACAGGTGAGCTGAGCAGTCCTTAAATTTACAATGCTTAGCAGTGCTTCACAGTGCACAAACCAGGTAAGCACAGCCAAGCAATGCCATGCACTGCCAAGCAGTGCATAAACAGAGATTGTTTAAGCAGTGCTTATCAGGTCTAAGCAGGTCTTAGCAGAGCTTAGCTGAGTGTAGCAGATCAGGATTGAAAAATAATCATAGTAATTTGTCTAGGAAAATAAATGCTTAATTTCCATTCCAAGTATTGAAACCCTGCACCTATGGCCATAACTCTAACCACTTGGCTATGTGGACATGTGGAGTTCTGCTATACTTTTACATATACATCTGAGATAACTTTAAGCACTGCTAAGCACTGCGCTGCGCCATGCAGCACCTCACACATCCGGTAAGTTATGCTTAAACTTGACCTTTGCATCATGAATTACATGTATCTGGTTTCTATTTTTAGTTGTCTGGTACATGTCACTTGCTGTGCTCCATGCCACTCTGTACAAACTTGAAAAAAATAAAATTAAATGCATTGATATAATGGACTTTCACAGAGCAGAGGATTTGTTACTTATCTGCGGACACAGTTAGTCACACACTCCCTACACTGATTCAATAACCATGTTCCACGGCTTTCTCTCAGCAATGTGCCATCATTAATACGTATGGCGAGCTAGTGAGGGGAAACTGCATACACAACACGGTAACTTCCATGTAGGCTCTACACTAGGCCTACATGGATTTTATTAAATCTAGGGAAGTATGCATATGTTTTTATTTTTCTTTACTGGACAGTGTATCTTAGCTGTCCAGAAGGCTGTAGAATGTCCCCAGTTTTGCTGAATATTTTTCTCTTCACCTCATAAAATTTTACATTTCCTGGTAAATAGCAGAGGAGGACAGTCTGTTTATAATGCCAAGCATGAAGGTCTCATACTTCTTAGTATTCAAAAAATGCATGCTGAGCAAAACCTGCTATTCTGTTAACTTATTCAATGAATTAGAGGGTTATTTAAAAATTATCCCTGAATTTGGGCTTTTGTCCAGAATTCTTCAGCAAAGACATTGAGAGGTATGCAGGACAGTGGGCTGCCCCTTATTTTCAGGGAAGGCCCAGCGAGAAAATCTTCAGTGCAGCAGTATACAATACCAACTAATGTTTCAGTATGCAACACATTAGGCCATGCACTTGTTAATATTTAAGGTCAAACATATTTGCAAGAATAGAATATTTAAAGAACAGAACGTTTTATAATAACATATGCATATTCATACACTGGCCTCTGGCCATTCTATTTTGTCTAGCTGCCACTAGCAAACAGAATGGAATGGCAAGGAGGTGCCAGGTGCTTAAATGACTCTGTCTGTGCACTGTTTGTTGTAATGTACGGGATGATTTGTGTACTTCATTCTGGGAAGAATCTTGCTTGGGCAATTCAAAGTGCCAGTATTAGAACCTAAGACTGCGTTTTAGAACGAACTGCATTACCAAATATGGATATACTAGACATTTTGAAATTTAAGCAATTATTAAACTCGTATATGGAAAACACAAATATATTATATTTGGGTGTATGTATGTGTGTGTGTGTGTGTGTGTGTGTGTGTGTGTGTGTGTGTGTGTGTGTGTGTGTGTGTGTGTGTGTGTGCACACGTGTATATATATATATATATATATATATATATATATATATAGTGAGAGAGAGAGAGAGTGAGAGTAATTGCTAAGCAATCAAGGATTAAGACACAGAGACAAACCAGCCAGGCAGAGAGGATAAAAACTCTTTAATCCAAATAACTGAACAATATAGCACTGCAGAAACACTGTATAAAATAAGAACAAATTAAAAAAGATGGGCTCTTTCACACCTTCATGGTGCTTCATTAGATCTAACAACATAACGACGTCAACATGTTTAAATAGGCCTCTCATCTCTTCAAACCACATGACCTGAGGGTAGGTCTTAAATGTATATAGCTATTAAACCCTTTACCATATGTAGCCCTTAACATTAACGTCCACTTCATCTCCAGACACTCTGTATAAGTTATAACATCACAGTCTCACCTATCTAACCTCAACTAGTCTATCACCATAAACTTGAAGCTATGCAAAGTCCCTTCCGATTTTATGTGTTTAGACAAAGCACTATTCATACTTCATTTAGAGATGCTATAGAGATGCTGTCTAACCCTATCCTTCAAACACCAATTCATCTCTCAACATAAAAACGTTGACAAACATCACAGACAGCAAGGCATACAACATTATAATTGTTATATAAGGAATCTGTTTTTATTCTTAAGTAGGATACTATGGGTCCTATGGGACTGAATGGAGAGATTAATTGGAAGTATTTTATGTAATTATTTATTGTATAATTAATTAATTGAGTTTGTGATTTTGCATAAAAGGCAGTACATTTTTAGATGGATTTTGTAAGGTCTTGTACTGAGACGCTAGAGAATAAAGTGTTTTGGGGCTGAGCCAGTGTTCTTGAATAAGACACGATGGCTGTCTAGTCTACTTAATGTACACAAATATACCTCCCAAGTGTTAAGATTTTTCGTAATGTAATGACAACTGCCCAATCTGTCTGGTCCGTGATTAGCAGATAAATGATTACCTGGAATGCAATGTATTCGCAAATCCATTTACAGAACACTTTGGTAGTTATGTATGTGCACTTTATGTGAAATAGTCCCATGTAGCTGTGTACCTGCATTTGTTAGTGCTTGGCCCATACTATCCCATGCTAACAGCTTGAGAGGTATGCATGTGCTGCATCATCTATAGAGGAATTTGAGTCAATGTACTCACAACTGACCCTGCACACATGTAGAAGTATTTATTAGCAGTCTGTGTATTAATATCAACTAAGGCTTCACTAATGGTAGCTCTCTCTCTCTCTCTCTCTCTCTCTCTCCCCACCTCTTATCTTCTTTAATTTATTGTTATTGTTTATTGGTAATTGTTGTTTGACTAATTTTATATAATTTCTGGCTGACTTCAGAGTTGTGCACTGTTATTTTTGCTTCACTGTATAGTTTTTCATATCTCTGCTGAAGGTGTTTTTCCCCCTTCTCCCTATTTCTTTGTGTCTTAAGTTGGTATAATTGGTTTTACATCCTGTGTGTTATCTGACAATCTCAAGGATTACTTGCATAAAATTAGACCCTCTTAGTAAAAAAGTCTGCATATCATTGTTGGAGCCTTCCTGTGTCCTGAAAGAGTGCTCTTCAAACTATCTGGAGATATACAGAGCTGAGTATATTTTTCTGACACTTCAGAGTTGTGTACTGGTAATTGTTGTTTGACTAATTTTATATCACTGTTGGCTGACTTCAGAGTTGTGCACTGATATTTTTGCTTCACTGTATAGTTTTTCAGATCTCTGCTGAAGGTGTTGGTTTTCCCATACCCACCCTCGCTATTCCTGTGTTGTTGTTTAAATATGGAGGTTTTTGCAGTTGCCCGCCCCCACTGTAGATTTGTTCTGGGACACTCCCCCCAGTCCCATCTCTTTACCTCATTCTACCTAATAGACTCCTTCTGCATTGTTTTTAGTCATTTTTAATTGAATTGCATTTTTTAAACTGTTTGGTCTACCATTGCTACATACTCAAGTGTGCTAGCTTGCACTGTATTTGAATTGTTTTGACTGCTGTTTTAGCTACTTTTCTGTATATATATATATATATATATATATATATATATATATATATATATATATATATATATAAATACCTTTACTGTAACTAGTATAGTCCAGATTCAGATTTGCTGAATCCAGGACTGTATGTAAGCTTCTGAGCCCCCCCCCCATGCTTTCTGTGTTGGAGGGACGCCTTCTAGCTTATCAGTGGTAAACACTAGATAACCTATCTACCACATAAGAAGTGGTTCTGGCCCAGAAATTGTAGTTACTGGCCGTTTGGGCAGTTTTTCCATCTCTCTCAACTTTCTGATTTAAAAGCCCACATTTGCACTTGTTTCCCCCCTTTCCTGTAACTAGTTTAGTCCAGATACAGATTCTTACTTTTAGCACTTGAATTTGCTTATTCGTGATCAGCACTTGCTCAGAACTTGTAAGCACTAAATAACCTACTAATTACTACAGCACTCAACCTTCCTCATTACCTAGAGGAAAACAGTTTTGGTACTTACTTTCCTCACTTGCTTAGATAAAAACTGCTCTTGTACTCACTTTGCTCACTTACTAGAGGAAAATAGTTTTTTTTATTCAGGCATGTCCAAGGGTCAGCTCCCAGTGTTCTCTCCTGTCTATCTGATGAATCTGGGCATCTTGGGGCAATGTAGAAATTGCCTCATGTACACAGACAACCCTCTCCTCCTACCACCCAAGACTACAACCTGTGAGAGATGCACTTATCTAGCCAAATTGGAGGTAAAGCTCTCTCCAATCAAGACTGAACTTGACAGTCAAGAGGAGAAGGTAAACACTTGCACCACACCACACTCATCACATAGTCTCACTAAATCTACACCACCAAAATCCACACATAGAAACACAAAAACATTCGAGGAGGCTCTCAATAATAATCTGCTCAAGCAACAGAGACTTCCAAAGCAGAAATGCAAGCAACCTCCACCCCCCAACACAATCCAAATGACACATAGCTCGCAGACTCAGTGTGCCACTCAACCACAGCCAATAAGGCAAAATAACATACTCAACACACTAGTCATAGGCGACTCTATAGTCAGGCACACTGATGTCCCACTCACCAGGCTAAACAAGGAGAAGGTTACTGTCAGCTGCCTGTCAGGTGCCAGGATCCGCCACATAACCCACGCACTCAGGTCACTTCACAAGAAGTACAAATATGACACTGTCATTGTCCATGTTGGTGTGAACAACCTGAGATGTACCTCCCTAGACTACATAAAAAGAGACATGGAAGAGCTCTCCGATCTTGTAGCCCAGGCAGGTATGACCCTAGCCCTGAGTAGCATTCTGCCATCACCCAGAATGATGCCACAGTACAAGGACAAAATTATTGACTTCAACAATTGGCTAAGCTTCTGGTGTCATTCTAAAGTGATCCAGTATCTGTCTGCCTGGGATGACATGGTCGACAGACCACGATGCTTTGCCAGAGATTGCCTACACCTGTCACCCCTGGGATTCCGGATACTGGCTAAGGTTCTTGCCACCCCTATAGTGCCTTTTTTAGGCAAGTTTCAAATGACAATTCACCACCGTAACAGGAACAGGAAAGCAAAAACTGAGGGTGATGCTTCTCAATGCTAGAAGTCTAAATTTCAAAATGCACTCACTAGAGGCACTCCTTAAAATGGAGAACATCGATATCTGTGCAGTGACTGAGACCTGGTTCAAGGCTCCAGAGAGCACCCCTGCACTACTAGGCTATAACTCATACTGCACTTTTTGGCCATGTAACCTGGACCAGAACACCAAATGCGGAGGTGCACCAATATTCATTAAGGATATCCACACCTCCAGGCTAGTTGCTCAGCATAATGCAGCTGAGGTTATCCAAGTGCAACTAACTCTGGGCAAAACTGCAATCCAAATTGTAGCTTGCTACAGATCACCCACCATGCCCCAGGATTCCCACGCCTCTTTTCTTGATGTACTGGAAAATATTAGGGTTCAACCAAACACCTAATAATGGGCGATTTCAACTACCCCACCATTAACTGGGAAAACTACTCATGTACCAACTCCTTCACTCAGCGCTTTCTGGAATTCATAAACTCCAGTGCCCTGGATCAACTTATCCACACCCCCACCGGGGGCAACAATATCCTAGATCTAGTCATTACCAATATTAGTGATCAGTGTTCCACACCTGAAGTCAATGCCTCATTGGTCCGATCCGACCATAAGCTAATTACCCTAGATATCCACATCCTGCCTCTATCCCCCCATTAAGGAAACCATGGTAAAAAATGTCTCCAAAGCCAACTTCATGCTTCTTAAGACAGAAGTGGTGAACTTCATGACACCCATGCAGATGGACAATACAGTTATGACTACTGAATCCTACACAATTGCTCTTTATAAGCACTTACATGAGTGCATGGATCGTGCTATCTCAAACAGAACCAAGATGCTATCCTCCATAAAAAGGAAGCCAATCTGGTGGTCCCCTGCCATAAACAAACTGTACAACAGAAGGAAGAAACTCTTGCAAAAGAGAGTAAAATCCCACGAGTGAAGGAGCTCCCTGCTCAGCCTCAGTAAGAAGCTGCGATCCCTGATAAAATCCTCCAAAGCTAGTTACAAAAATAAAATCACCACTGATTTTAAAGACAGCCAGAAAACATTCTATAGCTATGTCAAGAATCTGAATGGCAACACTCAGATCTGCTCTGAGTTACAGCACAATGGCACTAAATATACAGACCATACTGATATTGCCAACATCCTGGCAGATAGGTTCAGTGTTAACTTTACCCCCCTCTCACCCCCTAAAGAGCCCATCTCTATACTGGAAGAATGCAAAGTTCCTGTAATCACAGCTGCACATGTAAAAAACACACTCTCCAAAGCCAAGAACACAGCATCCATGGGACCAGACAACGCCACAGGCTGCATTCTACATGAACTACAGAACGAACTGGCACCCGTCCTAAGTACCATGTTCAGTCATAGCCTCACCTCAGGCTTCATGCCTGCTGAATGGCGCACAGCAACGGTTATCTCACTCCACAAGGGGGGAGCCACCACGGACCCCGGGAACTACTGCCCCATTAGCCTGACGAGCCTGGTCTGGAAGGCCATGGAATGTATCATCATGGAACTTATAAACAAAGACATTGGTAATCTCTAAACTCTGGATCCCACCCAGTTCGGGTTTGTAAAAGGCAGATCATGTCTCCTAAATCTGATAGACTTCTTTGAAGCAGTCACCAAAGCCATAGACAAGGGTAAGGTGGTTCACACAGCCTATTTAGATCTTGCCAAGGCTTTTGACATCACCCCCCCACTCTAGAATTATAGATAAACTCACTAAACTATGTATAAATCCCTATGTCACAAGATGGGTTGCCAACTGGCTCACTGACAGAGCCCACACTGTGAAAGTAGCGGACTCCAAATCCGACTTCAGACCAGTGACAAGTGGAGTATCACAGGGTTCAGTCCTGGGTCCTCTCCTGTTTGGTATCTACTTCTCTGAAGTACAGGCTAACACAGAAGGTCTTTGGCTAATGAAGTTCACAGATGACTTCAAACTAGGAGCCATAATCAAAACTCCTAACGATGTGGACATCCTACAAAAGGGCCTCACTGCGACAGATGCCTGGTGTCAAAGCCATGGCCTCAAGCTCAATGCCAAAAGGGGCATTGTCATCCCCTTTGGTAAAAACTCTGTACCCATGAACTACAACATTGGCGGTAGTATACTTAACACCGAAAGTGTGATAAGAGACCTTGGGACACAGGTGGACAGTAGTCTCTCCTTCGATAATCACATTGCCACAGTAGTCAGGAAATCCTTCTACGTGGCACACCTCATCACAAAAGGTTTCTCATCCAGAAAAAAAGAGGTCATTGTTCCCCTCTACTCATCACTCATTAGACCCATTATAGAGTAAAACACCCCTTTTATTATGTACCTCACAAGACATCTACAACAACTGGAAAGGCTGCAGAAATACCTCACAAAGAGGATTACCAGCCTCAAACAGATGCCCTACGCAGACCGTCTCACAAAACTCCAGCTTTACTCCGTCGTATATCGCCTACTCATAGGTGATCTCTGCCTAACATACAAAGCTATGTCAAACCCAGAGCTGTTGGACATGCTCCACTTAAATAAATCTCAATCCCTCTGAGCTACACTCTCTAGGGACCTAAACCTTGTCACCACAATAAACAGAACATGATGGATGGATAGATTCCTGTCCCAGAGACTTCCCATACTCTGGAATAAACTACTTATCTATATCAAACAAAGCTTCTCATTAGCACTCTTCAAGAAAAATCTTGATGATTGGATGGGAAATAGGAAATTCACCCCGGGATCTCCTCTGTGGCTCTGTTTGACAGTGGCACAGGAAAATAATTTTCTTGGTGGCAAAAGCCAAGGTACCTTCTTGGCTGGGCTTGTATAGGCCCCAGGGCTGATAGCCTAGTACCTACCTATGAACCTATTAATGTTATTTCTTATTAAAATTTAATATTAATATATTCTGTTACACTAACTGTTTTGTTGGTGTTATGGGTTATTTTATACTGATTTGCTGTTAACATACCTACTGTTATGTTATTTATTGTTGTGTTCCACATAATATACCTTAATATGTATTTGGATTAATCAGTATTATGCTCCTTTATGTAATACTAACATTGCTTTGGTTATTACTAACCATAACTTATTGTTACAACTAATTTACTGCAGCATGATGGGGTAGGATGGTTCCAGGTGATCCACCTATCTTGGCTCCTCTGGGTGTGGAACTTGGGCCCAGCATATCTAGGAAACAGCCAATTGGTTCCCCCCACTGCTGCCACTGCACTACCTGTGCCATCTGATAGTTCTGCCCCACAGGCCTCTTCCCTCCTGTGGGAGTAGTGGTGGGGGGGTGTTGCCACCCATGATTAACTGCAAGATTTAGTGGGCAGGATTGTGTTCTGTGGTTTTGGATGCCACCTCCACCAGATGGAGGAAATGATGACAATCCTGGTGGGGCAGCCTCACTCCGCAGCCCAGCCTACACCACTGCAACCCCAAGGGCAGTGAAGGAGCCATGCCAGCATTCCCATTGGTGGGGACTTGAGTCAAACAGATACATTGTGGAGATATTTGAGACAGGGATTCCACAACACCCTCCCCATCCAAGGTGCTCACCCCCCCTTGTGTCACTCACCACCACTCCCTGCTGTCTTTCTTGTCTGCAAAAGCTTCCTTACCTTCCCAACTTACTTCCCCAACATGTACCTATGTCCCTTCCCCACTCGTGCACTCTCACCTTAAAAAAATGGACCCCTGTCCCCAAAAAAAAAAAAATTGTCCCATACATAGCTCTCCATTTCGCACACGTGTCCACCAGACACACGCAATTTGGTCCAATTGGCTTTGAGAATGCAATTTTGCTGTCCTCACCCCCTCTCTCTGGGGTTGACAGTCCAATTTTATCTACAATTTCTGATAAAGTGCACCACTGTTGCTGTACAAAAAATGGATAGCTATGGTTCTTCCCTACACCCTTCCTGCACATACCTACCTGCCTTTCAATATGGTTTTCCCCCTGCTTGCACCACATTTCACCACTGTCCTATCACCCCTTTTTCTTTTCTTTAAAGATTGTTTTCAGCATTGGTAAGCTCAGCTAAATGGAAATACATTGATATATGTGTTCTAAATGTTAATTTCAAACCCAAGACCATTGCACCTGCAGACCACTGCATTAACGTGGCATGCCGCACAGCTATTAATTAAAACAGGTGTTTTATGCAAAACATACTAATTGCAAGTTACCATAATTAAACGTGTGTAAGCAGAGCTGTGCATTGTGTCACATCATGCAAACTTGCTGAAAAATTAATGGAAAAACTGGGAGTGTAATTTCGAGTCTGGTACAGGACTACACCACTAAAAAGCCAGACGAAGAATAATGGATGTAACTGAGGTCTCTATTAGCAAGTAAATGGGCACTTTTAACAGCAACATGTACAAGTACACCTGATAAATCATTAATGGCAAAATACATGTTCAACTGGGACTCTAGTGGAGAAATACATCCTATAAAGCCAGGCACATAATAATGGATGTAATAGAAGTATGTCACAGACTGTATATGTGCACTTATATTTTCACAAATATACATACTGTAACAGTAACTCAGTCTGTTAAATGCTTTGCCAACAGTAAGTTTTGCCACAGATAGCCCGGGTTTAAATCCAGTTGTATGCAGCATTTAAAATACATTATTGTGAAGCCATCAGTGAATGACTGAGTCATGCACACTTTATCCACACTGCATTTCAAATGAAATGTCTGCTTTTCACTGATGGAAGTCACAGGCCTGTAGATATGAACATACTTGACATATCCCTATAGCAACACTTTAAGTGCATAAAGTGTCAGGCCATGCTTTAATATGTATCCACAGAGTATTTTAACTTAGGTAATGCAAATGAGGCCCACTAATATCAGACTGCAACACACACTCATTTCATAATGATATTACAGATTAGCAGAGCTGCAGAACTAACATACACACATATGGAGGTTCTGCTAGTAACAAGGACTACCAGCACACACATTCCAAATGACAAACATAATTTAACACATGGCCTGACAGTTGCCCAAATGGTTCATATAATGGTATATTTATCCCCTATGTTGCTCAAGTGCACAACACACATGTTGCCTAGTAGTCTGTTAGTGATACCATTGCCTAACATACTTATCTTAAACACAAGCCTTATTTCGCAGTGGAATGGGTATCTTCACTCTAGCCCTGTCTCTACAACAAGGCTGATACAGCTCCCACATTTACCCTAACAGCTTCTTTTCCTCCAAAGAGTTCACACTCTGCCCATGCCTGTTGCCTGTAGCATCAGCTGCAGCCTGTAGCACACACATATGTATGTAAAAGTAGCTGCTACAAACATAACCTCTGTGATGACATAGTATCTTGACCCCAAGAATGTCCAGCACAACATATCAGAAAGGGCTTCTAATCTACATGAAGGCCTTATATATTGTTCAGTGGTTGCATGTTATTGGCTGATTATACTGCAAATCAGCTGTGTTGTCTGCAATTAGGATTTCAGAACCACAGATTGGTTAAGAGCCAATCACTTGATAATGAGAACCATGTTGAAAACGTAAACAGCTGAGGGGAACCAGTCTGTATGAGACCTTCTTCAGACAGTAAACTCATTGCCAAACACTTTATATATCTGCACATATCAACAAAGAAGTACTGTACTCTATCAGGTATGTAACCTTTTTGTTTACAAAATTATGCATATGTGTGAATCTACTTAGGGGGAATGGGGATTACAGCATTAAGCCTTTCTTAGAACTGTAATGATCACATGTCATTGAACTCCAGATTTGCTACACCTACAAAGGATGTACAGTACATCGAGGGTGGAATGTATTTGTCAATGTGGCACACTGGTCTCACGAGAATGTCCCTTTACAGTGGTTGTAATACCACACTGTTATTTGTTTTGCACTGCTGTTTTGACATGTTATCAGGGGGGTTGCCCATAGGGGGCACACTACAAAGGACTCCTGTGTTGGGTGCTTGGTCATACAGCAGTATCTGTCATGGCACAAATGGGAATAGGGAACTAGTACTAGTATCTTAATTGTATCCACATGCTTAGTATGTTTGCACACTGTGGAATATGACATGTGTGATCAAGTAGTGGATAACGCCAGCCAATCTGTTCGTGCTGTATCTCTACACAATGTACTTCCACGTATGTGATCCTGACATGTGTTCCCATTTTGTTGTCTTTCAGGAAACATGTACAGATGATATGCCCCTTTTACAGATGCTGAGGATTATATAATCCTGGAACGTTTCCATCAACACCATGAACTCGTACTGTCCAGGGAGAGGCACAACAGTGATGCAGAAGAGGAGCAGATGTGGCCAGTGATCATGGTGCCACTGGTGGAAGGCCTGCAGCAGAAGAACCACTCTCAGCCACTGAGGAATTCCTAGTTAACCTAGAAACACACAACAGCTCTCAGGCATCCATCACTGTATACCATTGATGTGGATGCATCAGTTACCATGCCAGAGGAGGGTCCTAGTAGGCTAAGTTTGATCAGCATTGTAGTACTGTAGTATTCAGTGTGTCAGGGTGTAGATACCTTTACATGTGTGTCAGGTGTTTGTTTTTGGAGGGGGAGGAGTTTAATTGCAGTTTGAATCTCATGCTCAGATTTTGACCAACATAACAATTAACAAAGTAACTACTGTAACTGTCAGATATATGGATGTATTACCTTATTATAGTGCAACATGCCATGGTGTTTACATTGCCTCTCCTTAAACTTTTCACAGGTCCCTCAGGAATTGGACAAGACTGTGGTCCTGCTCCTGGTAAGTACAACATTGTTTTTTTACAGATGTATATTTACTGCAATGTATTCCCTAAAATGTCATCCCAGGCCTGCTGACTGGATTGCTGTACTGTCAGCATGATTTCCAACTGCACAGATATTTTCTGACTCTACATACTTTAGAGTCATACCTATGGCTTGTAGGTGTGACAACACTGATAGATGTGACAGTATTACCAGGGCGTTACAGATTGCTGTATGTGTCAACTGCCCAGAATATTCCAAATATCAACAGTGTATCTTATTGTTGCTGATAAGACTGCAATGTGAAGACCTTTTATTTACAAGTAACTACAGATGTTTGTGGGAAATATAATGTCCTCATCTCCTACTATATGAGTTTTGGGGTTAAACAGGTCTGTAACAGTGACAGCAGTGTACACAGCTTTACATATATTGCAACATTGAACTGCAGAGCATAATAGTGCATGTATTAATGTACTGCGTTTCCCTTTCTTAACACAGGTGACCGGAGGGTGTGTTGGTGTCTCTCCCCTACACAACCTGATGTCAGTGTCTCTTCAGACTCTGATGATGATGGTGGCCAAAGTGAGGCACAGGTGGGGGGTTTCCGGGGCAGAATCTGTTCAAGAGGTTTTTATCCCTCTTCTGCCTTCATTATCACCACACACAGTCAGTATGCCAACACATACCCAGTCCCTGGAGGCCATAGATATTGAACATTCAGAGTCTGGGGACATTGAACAGGAAAGTGTGGTAAATATGGCTCCAGTGAATGTAGACAATGACCATAGCCAGAGAGCTGGTGAAGTACCACAAAGACAGATTGATAGGGGTGCTCATGGGAGGTCTGCTGTCCTTTCACCACCTGTTGCAGGTGTCTCATCACGGGTCACTTTGAATATGTTTTCTGCCATCATGGAAGCACAAGCACATTCCAAAAGAAACTCCAGATGAATGCTCAGGGTTATGGATGCAGGACAGTCTGACATCCATGTCTGCCTCCACCGTATGGGTGACACCCTTGATTGTTTCACTGATGCAGTGCAAGGAAGGTGGCCTGAGACAGATTGCAGAATATCTGGCCTGCAATGTACATTGTCTGTAATGAAACATCTGGTTGGAATTCAGTGTCAGACTAGTGGACATAGGTCAGCAACTACATCTGCTGAGAATCCACATGACCATGTTCAATCATGCCTCTGTAGTGGCAGTACATCCAGCACTTCAGAGGGGAGTGTGCTGTGCACACCAAGACATGGCAAGCCATGGGCTTGTGGTCCTGGGCATTCCCATGGAGGATACAGTCCCAGCAGACAGCAGCCACTCTGAGGTACTATCACTGGTTCTGACCTTGGCCATGGGGGTGCCAGTGCAACTCCTGACAGAGCCAGTTCCTGTTATTGGGGCAGAGACAGTGAACTGTCAGCTCTACCATGCATGGTTCACAGACATCTAACATACACACATGTAGGGCTAGCACTGACCAATGTGTTCACACACCCACTCACACACCACTGTCAAAATTAGGTGACCAACAGACACACTGCACATTTCCATGGTCCATCTTGCCTGCTTCCCTTCCTGACTCACACACATGCTTTCAACTTATTGGTTCAGCTGGGTCTCTATCAGAAGAGTGAATTTTTAAAATAGTGAATGCTCTTCTGACGAACTGAAAAACATGAAAGCTGACAATGTTGAACACACAGATCAGCAAATTTTTCCTTGGAAAAAAATTTGTTGATCAAAAAAAAAATAAATAAATGTTGTTGTGTCTTTCGGCTTTACCAGGTTAGGGGTCGCCACAGCAGATCTCTGGTCCGCTAATGATTGGCAGTAAATTTTTACATGCCGAGTTGCCGGCCCTGCCACACAACCTTCAATGAAGGAACGCCCATTCATGTATGTCTCCACACAGAAGACACCCTAGCTGAGAATCGAACAGGACGTCTTGCTGTGAGGCGACAATGCTATCGCAACCCCACCACCGCAGTTTAAAAATAAAATGTACAAACAATATAAAGTGGGTGGTCCCCCCCACACCCCTGATGTGGGGGGAACACCCCCAACTTAAATATACCAACTCCAAGATCGCACCACAGTGGAGAAAGCAGCAAAGTCCTGTGAATGGCCCAGTGATTTTTTCCCTGGGAAAAAAAAATCGCTGTTCTGTGCCTTCGACATTGTTAGCTTTCATTGTTTTCAGTTTGACAGAAGAGCATTCACCTTTTTAAGGGTTCGCTCTTCTGATAGGAACCTGAGTCAGCTTAGGCCTTCTGCACCTCCACACAACACCCTGTCAAGTGATGATAGCTGTGCCACATCCCTGTCATCCTCATCACTGATGCAGGGTAATGAAGGTATGTATCTGATGCAAAGGGTGACTATATAAATTAATATGTACTTGTGTAATGCAGTGTTGCTTTGCCATGCCACTTGTCCTGTTTAATGACAGATAGTGTATGCTGACATTTGTAACGAGTAAGCCACATAATTTTGTGTACCTTATTTTCTATGATTCTGTAATGGCTGTATACTTACACAGTGAAAGGTGTGTCACAGACCTGTTTATGGTTCAGTTTCAGGAGTCTGTAGGGTTACCTAAGGATACACAGTGGCAATAAAGCCATGGATGTCACAACACAGGATGGAATGTCAGCACCGAAGACATATATCTCCAGCAAGGTACAGCAGTATAGGTGCATGCCTCCATAGGGTCATTTTTGTAGAACAAGCCAACAAGGACAATGGTGTCATGCAGCCTCCTCATGCATCCCTCATCTATGACACAATCTGACACCCTTGATAAGTGTCACAAGGGTTTTTAGAACTAACACATCTACAACCTGTGGTGATGGAGATGACCTATCTACAAATTCCCTGTGTCCATTACACACATTTGTCCTACACCAGTTATGATTGTCTTGTTCTGCATCCCATTGTGTAACTCGCACAGGATGTATGTTACAGCAGACGTGTGCTTCACATGCATGTGGAGCCTGTTACATATAGTGTGTAGTATCTGTGCTACATACTTGTCTCTCCAGCATGTGCTATTTATACCACAGTGATGGTGTGGTTGTCTGACACCTCCCTGTATGGCAGTCATACACATCCCCTCCAAAGCATGTAGGAGACAGACTACACATGTATGCTCTTGACAGCGACAGCATTGAACATGTTATCTGCAATGTGTATTGGTTTATCATGGAGCCTTTGTGGCAGCTACACTTGTAAGATATGCTTGTGTAGTGTCATAGCAAAGGTGCCATTGCACTCAATGATAGGTGTAATGAGTGCCAAATATATAGCAATAACAGTCTGGGATTTACATGCCATACCTTTCTTTATAGGTTGTACAAAATTGAATGGATCCCTGCATCTTACCAACCAGTGAAAGTCAAAGGCTACATTATTCTCTGTGTCTATAAGTCCATTAATAATGGATCAACTGTGTGTGATGTTCAAACACTACTATATTTTCCAGGGGTGGATAACTTCCAAAAGGATAGTATTATGCAGTCCTAGACATTTACTGTTTGTCAGTGGCTCTAACAACAACTGAATGTATGTCTCAGGCCATCCTGGATAACTGTTATTTCTGTGTGGAATTCAGTGACAGCTCCTAATATGCAATCACCTGCTAATGTAGCCAAGTCAGTAGTCACTGACAGTGGCTATAACTGCAGAGGAGGGAATAGCTACAAGTGGTACTCTATTAATGATGTCTGAGGGAAGTCCACTGGTGACTGGCGTCAAAGTAGCGTAGGTCTGCTGAATGATTTCTTCCCTGATTATTACTATCAGACACCTGGCTATCCACCAGCTGACACACCACTCTGTAAATATCCTACATAGTTTCCAGCAAGGCCTGCTGGCCAAGTATTGTCAAATACCTTGTTAGGTCATGGTAGGTCGAGTGAGTCATATTCCCATCATCCATTGCATAGTGTAACACTTAATGAGGTCTGCCAGTTAGGGTAGGTAGGCATGATCTGCCCTTGAGAAAAACAAACTGTGTTTGGTCCAGTGTCTTTTGGTGTATGATATTGTTACTGATCGTATCCATGCTAATTCCTTTCATGGCTTTACACATCAGATGACTGAGAGATTTGGGGACACTGCTTGGCACTGCATGCTAGTTGTCCACTATGCAACAAAGAATTGCAGTTGCTTCCATCGAGTTCCAAGAAAAGACTTATCTAGGGTGACTGTACAGAGCACAGACAAACAATGGAGGGATGGATGATATGTATACCCTGTGAAGGTAAGGTGGTATTCTGCAGTTGGACTCTACTCAAGTGATGTGTAAAGGACACAATTACTTTGTGAATAATGCAGAAAGCAGGGGAGTCCTCTGAATTGCTGGTGCCTGGCTCCTACTACTACTGCTGGTCTCACCACAATCAATCTGTCATGGGATACCATACTCTGATACCTTTTCTGTCACCACACTCAAAATGTCACTAAGAAGCTCGTGATGAGTAGCAGGACATAGCCTATTTTTTCATCCACATGGTTGTCCCACATCATGAAAGGCTCTGTCTCCTCCAGGTACATGCCTTGATTGGCGACCTGAGCAATCAGTTGGCTTTTGCATGTATTATGTCTTATGTACCATGGTTGAGGGTATGTCACTAGGGAACTGACGAGATGGCGATTAAGAGAAAAACTGCAGTGTCACAATATAATGTGCAATATCCAGTGACATAGATGTCCTAGGCTTGCCAAAACAAGCACCACAGCAGTGGTGCTTCATCCTGGGTCACAATTTCACAGCACATCATGCTTACTGCCTTCAACAGATAAATGATGGATATCTGCATGACATGGCTGTGAGGCCTACTGCAGAGGTCTGGCCACCTTTGGCCAAAGTGTGTCCAACTGCCACATGCCCTAGGTGTGTCATATTGTACAGTTATGTACCCAGAATACATGTAGGTGTTTCCACATCATGTCACACAACAACCAGTTTGCTGTGTGGTTGCTTGACAGGCATTGTACGCTTGCAATACCAATGTAATGTCAGGAAAGTTCACATCTTCATAGCAAGGCATGCCTACAAACACTGTGTTTCAGGCTGTCAACCCCAATAGTGTGGCAGCATGACACTACATTTGCAGGACTTGCACAGTGTCACATTTGTAGGTATGGTATTGGGACCATGCCTAATGACAGGATTATGGTAAATCCAAGATCCACATGGCAGGCAAAGCATTGTATGGCACACTGTCAGGTGCTGTGTTTCCTTAGGACACCTACATAAAGGTGGCATGTTACATTTCACCATCTGTCATGACACTGCCTAACAATGGCATGCTGTGATGTGCACACAAGCATAACTGTATTGCAAATGGCACTATCAATGACTGCTGATGATATGTGTAATGTGTACCATGCCTCTACTACAATGCCACACAAACACAATGTGTGACAGATGTGACTGTACACCAAATCTTGATTCCATGGTGTCTCACATAGCAGTCAATGCATATGGCAATGAGCATTTTTCCAACATGTACAGCTCATTTCCTGTACCACCTGCACCCAAATCACACACACCTGCATGTCTGCAGCCCCTTACCAGGCACCTTCCCAAACAACAGACACCTCAGAAAATCCTAGCTCTGCAGAGCACAGTGCCCATAATTGTGCATGCACCACTGTCTCATCGGACACACACCTGAACCAAAACACAAAAGCAAACCTAGTATTCATAGGTGAGCGCATCTTGAGACACATTGATGTCCATGTCACCAGGCTACATATGGGAAATGTCACAGTTAGCTGTTTGCGGGTTGACACAATATGCCATATCACACATTGCTGCAAATCAGGAAATATCACGTGACATAAGGATGACATCATATTTCCTTCAGCTGTGTATGATTAGGGACATATCTCACCGTACTGCATGCATACACATGACTGTGCTTATACACTCTATGTCTCTTGTGGATATGCCCTTAGCTTTCAGCTGCATTTGACCCTCACCTAGGATGATGGCTCAATAGACATGGAAAATGAGGGAAGGCAATAGTTCCTTAACATGCGGTGTTATAGTAAGGGGATCCACTACATGTCTGCCTGGGATGACTTGCTCAACAAACACCAATGCTTTGCTAGAGCTGGTCTTCATCTGTTACCCTTGGGATTTTAAGCACTGGTCAAGGCTGCTGACAACCCCCCAGAGTGCATCTTATATGCACTATGTGAAGGGAGAACTTTCCAGTGAGAATGCCATCTACATACAACATATGGTTATGCTGCTTCAGACTGGGAATGGCAACACTAAACCCCACTCTGTGGAAGGTGTCCCCACCTTGGAATATGCAGACTTTTGTGCAGTCAAAGACACCTGATTCATGGCTGTGGACAACACCACAGCCATACCAGACTACACATCCTTCCACATGTTCAGACCTCAAACTCACAGTGTGCAAGGTAATGCAGGTGGTGTATACATATTCATTAAGGATAAACATCCAGATTTAGTGAAACACTATGCTTTTCTGGAGACATTGCAGGTGCTATTCACTGCAGGAAGAGCACCTAATGAAGCCATTGCCAGCTACAGGAGCAGCTCTATGAATCCAGACACCCATTGTGCTTATTTGAATGTACGTGTATCTATCAAGATATATCAGTACACTATGGTTTGGGGTGGCATTAAGTAACTACCAACTGTCTTGCTTAGTCATGCTGAAGCTCACTTGCCCAAAGGTTAGTCCACATCCTTAACTATAATGCCCTGGAACAATGATGTGATATCCCCACAAGGGGAGCTGGTGTAGTGCTTCATGTATTTCCTGATATGGGTAACTACTGTAGCTCTCCACTGTAAGGTCCTCCCTGGTGAGATCTGATCACAGATCAGTCTCATTAAAACTATCATACCTAATCCCCTTGCAGAAAATACAGAAATATTCTTCAACAAGCAATGCATTACCTCCTATGTGATGGTTTACATAGCATAACTGTACCTCACCCTCAGATGTGACAGCGAAGTATACAGACATCTACACCTGTGCATTATGTAAGCATCAGTAGAACTGCATAGACTCAGCTGTACCTGACAGGAGAAACATGAGTTCCTCATGGCACAGCAAACCTGCTTGCTGGACAGCTGCCATTAGCAGGCTGTACAGTAAGAAGTGGACATTGTTGTGTGATAGTTGGGGTGAGATTGTCTCTTAAAACAGGGACAAAACCTCTTAGCTTAAACAAGCTCATAATGTTGTTGTGACATGTTATAGAAACAGTATGTGACAAAATTAGCCTCCTCCACAAAGCAGAACCATAATGCACAGTGTAGTGACAACATATGTAACCTCAGAGGACAGGCCCAAATTGTTGGTGAACTCGTACATAATGATACCACATATAATGGGTCTGTAGTCATAGCTAACCTGTTATCCCACAGGTTCTGCATCAACTTTACTCCCCTGAACCCGCAACATGTGCCATATGACATTCCTACATCCTTTTCCATACCTTCCATATCTACAGAGCAGGTTGTAACTGTCCTCTCTATGGGGGATACACAGCATCTAATGGACATACTAATATCCCCGGCTGCATCCTGCATGTTATCCACCAAGGATTACTAACACCACTGGGAAATCCTTGCAATCATACTGTAACCAGTAGCTGCATCCCAGCTGACTGGTTAATGGCAACTGTTATCCCCTTGCACAGAGGTAGTGCATCCACCAACCACCAGAACTATAAACCTATTTGCCTGAGTAGCCATATCTGTGCACACCTGTGGGGCACGTCATCGTGGAGCTGATCAGCAAACATATATGTGATCTACAAACAGTTGACTGTACACAGTTTGGTTGTCTGACAGGGAGATCATGGCTGTTAAGCATTTTCTGGACATGTCTGTGGCAGCTGCCAAGGACCTGAGTGAGGGGCCATCAGGGCATACAACCCCCTGGATGTAGCAAAGCTGTGTGATTCTATCCATCCTCAGGCATCATTGACAAAAGCACCCACTTAGGCATCCATGGTAATATGATTATAGGGGTCACTAAGTAGGTCATTGATGGCATGCATTTTCAAAATACAGAAATCTGCCACCAATAGCTGATCTGTAAGCAGCAGTGATCAACAGGCCTGGGTCCTGTACTGCTTGGAATCCATTTAACCACAATACAAGTGAATACTGACTGTCTGCTGATAATGTTGGCTGATGCCTGCAAACTATAAGTGGTCATAGACTCTGTGAGTTACGTCAATATCCTACAAGAGGGTATTGAAGAACAAATGCCTGTTGACATACTAAAAGCCATAAATTCCATGCAGATATATGCATAGTATCATTTCCATTGGTAACACCTATGCTCCTGGTAAGTAGAACATCAGTCGCAACCTGTGATGTACATACTCAGGGGTGATAGACCTGGGTGCACAGGTCTTTCCACACACAGGTTTACACCTAATATACCTGAGATCACCATGTATCCCCAGTGGTAAGACTGGAATCATATGTCATAACTGAGGGCACAATCACCCGAAATTGACATATTCATAACCTCCATGTACTTTTCCCTCAGCATGCCAATATTTGAGTGGAATGGCCATTTGGTACTGTATCTGTCCAACACTACTGGCAATTGCACACAACAAAATGGTCCCTCATAGGGTTGGGAGGGTGGCCTAATGGTTAAGGTGTTTGCCTTACGAACACAAGGTGCAGGGTTTGAGTCTCACAAGGGATATTTGGCTAGGCTTAAAATGGCTCACAAGGACAGTTAGCCTAGTACTAATCTATGAACCTATGAGATATACACACACACACACACACACACACACACACACACACTGAGTGGTCTGGAGCAAGATTAGAACCCCTACCTCTCTAATCTTACACACTACAGATTATAGTACATATCAAACAAGCCACCGCTGATGTCTGTTTTAGATATGACTGCAAGCAAACTACTAGTGGATTATACAAACTAGGCTTTTGTTGAACAGCATCTGTGGCATGCAGAGTGAAATTGTTTCATACTGTTATCTGCATCTAGTAGCCTAGTAGTCAGATAACTGCTATTTCTCCTATGTGGCTACAGTTATCAGTTTGGCCATATGTGGCTGTTTGCATTTGGATGGGCAAGACTGTGGGCAAGAACAATGTGCACTGTCTATGCATGCATAGACAACATTATATATTATAAAATCTGCTCATCTGTTGCTGTATGTATGGTCACATCCAGCAGGCACAGGGGTCTGTAGGTAAGTGCATTATGTACTGTTGCACCCTTACTTTGGATCCTTTGAGCAAAATTATAGATGTGTGGTACTGCAGCTTTACTCACCATTATCAGGGTATGTAGGACAATGTACACATCCACACAGATATTTCTATATAGATAAAACAGGTATGTATATAGAAATGTAGCTGTTTGTGTGTATGATTTCTATGTGTGTTATGTAGTTATATGGGGAGAGGCCCGAGATGTATGTTTATATATATATAGTTATATAGTTATATAGAGGTTCATAGGTTCATAGGTTGGTACTAGGCTATCGACCCTAAGGCCTATACAAGCTTAGCTATAACAATTCCCTGGATATTTCTCCTCACAATAATTACTTCCCTGGATCCCTGTCTAGCAGGGCAACTGACATGATCCCTGGGGTGAATTTCCTATCTCCCATCCAATTGTCAAGGGTCTGATGATGGCCAAGGAGGGACTCTGCTTGACATGTATGGGCAGTCTATTAAAGAGTATGGGGAGTCTCTGGGTCAGGAACCTATCCCTCCAGCATGTTTTGTTCATTGTGATAACAAGGTTTAGATCCCTGGAGCGGGTGGCTCTGATGGATTGGGATTTCTTTAAGTGGAGCATGTCCAAAAGCTCAGGGTTTGACATGGCCTTGTATGTTAAGCAGAGATCATCTCTGAGTAGATGATATGCCACAGTGTATAGCTGGAGTTTTTTTAGATGGTCAGCATAGGGAATCTGCTTTAGGCCTGTGGTTCTTTTAGTGAGGTATTTCTGTGGCCTTTCCAGCTGTTGCAGATGTCTTGTGAGGTACATACCAAATGGAGCATTGTACTCTATAATGGGTCTAATGAGGGATGAGTACAGTGGGACAATGACCTCCTTTTTTCTGGATGAAAAGCCCTTAGTGATGAGGTGTGCCACATACAAGGATTTCCTGACTGTTGTGGCTATGTGGTTATCAAAGGTGAGACCACTGTCCACCTGTGTCCCTAAGTCTCTCATCACACTTTTGGCATTTAGTGTACTGCCACCTATGTGGTAATTCATGGGTACATGTTTTTTTCCCAAAGGGGATAACTATACATTTCTTGGCATTAAGCTTGAGCCCATGGCTCTGGCACCAAGCATCTCTTTCTCTAAGCCTCTTTTGTGGAATATCCACATCATTTGGGGATTCAGTAATGGCTCCCAGTTTGCAGTCATCTGCAAACTTTGTTAGCCAGAGTCCCTTAGTGTTGGCCTGTACTTCAGAGAAGTAGATGGCGAACAAGAGTGGACCCAGGACTGAACCCTGAGGTACTCCACTTGTCACTTGTCTGGAGCTGGATTTGGAGTCGGCTACTTTTGCAGTCTGGGTTCTGTCAGTAAGCCAGTTGGCAACCCATTGAGTGACATAGGGATTTATGCTCAGCTTAGTAAGTTTATCTATGATTCCAGAGTGGGGCATGGTGTTGAAGGCCTTAGCAAGGTCCAGATAGGCTGTGTAGACCATCTTACCCTCGTCCACAGCTCTGGAGACTAATTCGAAGAAGTCAATCAGGAGACAAGATTGTCCCTTCATGAACCCAAACTGAGTGGGATCCAGTGGTTGAAGGTTGCCAATATATTTGTTTATAAGTTCCATGATAATGCGTTCCATGCCCTTGCAGATCAGGCTCGTCAGACTGATGGGACAGTAGTTCCCATGGATCCAAGTAGATCCCCCCTTGCGGAGTGGGATAACTCTAGTTGTGTACCACTCAGTGGGCATGAAGCCTGAGGTGAGGCTATAATTAAACATGACACTTAGGTGAGGTGCCAGTTCATTTTGTAGTTCATGTAGTACACAGCCCGAGATGTCACCTGGTCCCATGGATGTTGTATTCTTAGCTTTGGAGAGTGCGGTTTCTACCTGTGTGGCCACGATTACCAGAATTTGGCAATCTTTTGGCACTGAGATAGGCCCTTTAGGGGGTGAGAGGGGGTTGAAGTTGGAAGTTGGCACTAAATCGATCTGCCAGGATATTGGCAATATCCTTGGGATTAGTATATTTAATGCCATTCTGTTGTAGCTCCGAGCATATCTGAGCATTGTCATTTAGATTATTGACATAACTATAGAATGCCTTGTGGTTGTCTTTGGAATCTTTGGCAGTTTTATTTTCGTAACTAGCTTTGGAGGATTTTAGGAGAGATCTCAGCATCTTACTGAGGCTGGTAAGGGAGTTTTTTGCATCCTTGAATTTTCTTCTTTTCTGCAACAGTTTCTTCCTTCTGTTGTATAGTTTATTTATGACAGGGGACCACCAGATTGGCTTCCTTTTTTGGGGGAGAGTGTTGGTTCTATTTGTGATAGTACGATTCATGCATGAGTGGATGTGCTTGTACAGTGCCTTGGTGTAGGATTCAGCAGTCGAACTTCCAGCTCCCATCTGCATGGGCGTCATGAAATTTGTCACTTCAGACTTGAGTAGCATGAAGTTGGCTTTGGAGAAGTTTTTTACGGAGGATTCCTTACTGGGGGGTGGGGTTGGTATGTGGATGTCAAGGGTGGTTTGCTTATGGTCAGACCTGACCGATGAGGGGGTAACCACTGATGTGGAGCATCAATCTCCCATGTTGGTAATGACCAGGTCTAGGATATTGGAGCCCCTGGTGGGACAATGGATTAGTTGATCCAGGGCATTGTAATTTATGAATTCCAAGAACCGTTGGGAAAAAGTGTTGGTACCTGAGTAGTTTTCCCAGTTAATGGCAGGGTAGTTGAAATCACCCAGTATTAGGGTGTTTGGTTGTATCTTAATATTTTCCAGTATGTTCAGAAAGGTGTAGTGAGAATCTTGGGGCATGGTGGGGGATCTGTAGCAAGCTACAATTTGGATTGTAATCTTACCTAGTGTTAGATGCACCTGAAAAATTTCAGATACATTGTGTTGGGCAACTAGCCTGGAGGTGTGAATATACTTGGTGAATATGGACACTCCTCCACCTTTAGTGTTTCAGTCTTGGTTTGGTGGCTGAAAAGTGTGGTAAGAGTTGTAGCCTGGTATTGCAGGGGTGCTCTCTGGAGCCTTGAACCAGGTCTCAGTTACTGCACAGATATTGATGTTCTCCATTTTTAGGAGTGCCTCAAAAGAGTGCATTTTGAGGTTTAGACTTCTAGCATGAGTAGCATTACTTTCAGATTTTGCATTCTTGTATCTGTTATGGTGGTGGTTTTGTCATTTGAACTTTGCATAAAAAAGACACTATAGGGGTGGCAAGAGCTTTAGCCAGTAACCTGAATCCCAGGGGTAACAGGTGCAGACCATCTCTGGCAAAGCATCATGGTTTGTTGAGCATGTCATCCCAGGCAGACAGATACTGGATCCTCTTTGAATGACACCAGCCAATTGTTGAAGTCAATCATTTTGTCCTTATACTGTGGTATCATTCTGGGCGAAGGCAGGATGCTACTCAGAGCTAGAGTCATATCTGCTTGGGCCACATGATCCTAGAGCTCTTCCATGTCTCTTTTCATGTATTCCAGGGAGGTACATCTCAAGTCATTCACTCCAACATGGACAATGACAGAGTCATATTTGTACTTGTAGAGTGACTTGAGTGCATCCGTTATGTGGTGGATCCTGGCACTCGACAGGCAGCTAACTGTAATTTTCTCCTTGTTCAGCCTGGTGAGTGGGGCATCAGTGTGCCTGACTATAGATTCACCTATGACTAAAGTGTTGGGTATGTTGTCTTGCCTTAGGGGCTGTTGTTGGGTGGCACACTGGTGTTGTGAGCTATGTGTCACTTTGGTTGTGACTGGTGTTTGTTTGTGTTTCAGCTTCAGAAGTCCATGTTGCTTGGGCAGGTTGATGTTAAGGGCCTCTGCATATATGGGTTTAGTGCTGCTATGTGTGGGTGTTGATGGTGTGGGTTTTGAAGGGCTATGTGTTGCTTGAGTTGAAGTGCAGGTTTTAACCTTCTCCTCTTGACTGTCAGGCACAATCTTGGCTGGAGAGAGCTTTGCTTCCAATTTGGCTATGTAAGTGTATCTCTCGCAGGTTGTAGTGTTGGGTGGTAGGAGGAGAGGGTTGTCTGTGTACATGAGGTAGTTGTTGCATTGCCCCAGTATGCCCGGATTCACCAGGTGGACAGGAGAAATCACCGGAAGCTGACCCTTTGACATGCCTGTTTAGATGCTTTTTTGTAAAGTACAAGAGCTGTTTTCCTTTACCTTTGCAAGGTACTTTGCAATTATAGGCTGTTTGGTGCCTAGAATTAATTTCTCCTTATTAACAAGGAGAGCTGAGTGCTTGTATCAGTTTAAGGCTTCCTAGTGCTTTCCAGCAGGTTCTGTAGCAAGTGCTAGTCACAGGGGTTCAGATTTTACTGCTAGTACTGAGAAACCAGCTAGTTCTAAGGGAAAATTTGAAGAGCAGACTTTCTGGCACCTGGAATAGTTTAACCACAGCCCTGCACAATGTGAAAAACATGCAAACACAGGCATTTTTAAGCCAGAAAGTTGAAAGAGAAGGAAATCAGCCCAAAATGGCTAAAATTAAAATTTCAGAGCTGGAAACCACTCCTCTAGTAGTAGACAGGCAGTACAATGCTCACCATTCTCACTGTTAAGCAGTAGGACTTCCCTCTACCACAGCAAGGTCTGGATAGCTCAGAATACAGAAAATAAAGTCCTGAAACCAGCAAAGTCTGGGATCTGGACTATACTAGTTAGGAAAAGCGGGAAACGAGCAAACAAGATAGTATTTTTTTCTTTGCTAAAACAGGCTAAACAATGAAGTAATAGAGTAAATAAACACAGAAAAGGCTAACACACCTGAGTGTGTAGCCCTAAACAGTAAATACAATTAGAACTCTACAAAATTAGCAATTTAAAACTTTTTAAATGAAGCAAGGCAAGTGCACAACTGAAAAACTATTTAAGAGGCAGTAATACAGTAGAATAAGTAGCTTGTCTATATATACAAAAAAGCAGCTAAAACACACTAAAACAATTCAGATGCAGTGCAACCTAGAGCACTTAAGTTGTAGCAATATTAAGGCAAATACAGTTTTAATAAATGCACTAAAATATACTCTATGTTTCCAAAATGTTTGAGAAGCACAGTCAGAAAACAAGGATATTCAGACAATTTTTTTTTAAGAAACAGAGAAAGGAGGAACAGAAGGAAAGAAACTAAGTGGGTTGGCCTTCTCAGATGTTCTCTCTGTATTAGGTAGAATTAACTAATGACACTAGACTGGGAGGAGTGTCCAGGATCAAATTTAGAGTAGGGGTGGGAAACTGCAAGGCCAGCAGGTATAAGACAAGATGCCAGTAAGGAGAGAGGGTGGGAAAACACTACAGAAATGTTTATCACAAGTGAGCCAATAGCTATGAAATACAGTACAAGTATGCAGTTTACATCAAAATTGCTATAACTGTCTAGAATAAGCAATAACTTCTACAAATAAGCAAAAAAAACAGGCTACTTATTGCTATATATCACAGATCAGCTGCTCCTCCTCAGATAGCTCTGTGTGTAATGGCTGAAACACTCAAGTTAACTTCTTAACAGAAAGTTGAAACCTCAAACAACTTAAAAAAGCTCAAAAGAACCAGTGCGGTGCTTTCTCCAAGCCATAGCCCTGGCAACCCAACTATGCAATGACCATAAATACTGAACTCTCACTGAAGTGGCGGATGGTCTTTGCTAACTAAGATGGCCTGGACAATGAGTTCAGAAAACAGCCTCTAACAAACAACTAGGCCCACAACACAATCAGGAATATGAACAATATTACATCTACTACCTAAATGATTTTAGGCAGAAAACACTACAAAAATGTTTATAAGAAGTGAGCCAATAGCTATGAAATACAGTACAAGTATGCAGTATACAATAAAATTGCTATAATTATCTAGAATAAGCAATAACTACTACAAATAAGCAAAAAGGCTACTTATTGCTATATATCACAGATCAGCTGCTCCTCCTCAGATAGTTATGTGTGTAATGGCTGAAACAATCAAGTTAACTTCTTAACAGAAAGTTGAAACCTGACATAAATTTAAAAAAAGCTCAAAAGAACCAGTGAGGTATTTTCTCCAAGCCGTAGCCCTGGCAACTCAACTAGACAATAACCATAATCTTTTGACTTGACTTTTCTGCCTTGATTCATAGGAATCCCCAGTAGTGTGCTTGCATTCCACTCAACCAAAGTTACATCATGTGTCTTGGCCAACCTCCAATCAACCCAAGGCTGTCTCATTGCCCTGCACTGTGAGACCCTGTGTTGGTGGAACACTAAAGTGCTTTCAGCTACACTAGTTCCCCTCAACAAAAGTTATATCCTGTGTCTTGGCCAACCTCCAATCAACCCAAGGCTATCTCATTGCCTTGCACTGTGAGACCCTGCATTGGTGGAACACTAAAGTGCTTTCAGCTACACTAGTTCCCCTCAGCAAAAGTTACATCCTGTGTCTTGGCCAACCTCCAATCAACCCAAAGCTGTCTCGTTGCCCTGCACTGTGAGACACTGTGTCGTTGGAACACTAAAGTGCTTTCATCTACACTAGTTCCCCTCAGCAAAAGTTACATCCTGTGTCTTGGCCAACCTCCAATCAACCCAAGGCTGTCTCATTGCCCTGATTTGTGAGAACCTGTGTCGGTGGAACACTAAAGTGCTTTCAACTACACTAGTCCCCCTCAGCAAAAGTTACATCCTGTGTCTTGGCCAACCTCCAATCAACCCAAGGCTGTCTCGTTGCCCTGCACTGTGAGACTCTTCATCATTGGAACACTAAAGTGCTTTCAGCTGCACTAGTTCCTCTCAGCAAAAGTTACATCCTATGTCTTGGCCAACCTCCAGTCAACGTAAGGCTGTCTCGTTGCCCTGCACTGTGAGACTCTTCATCATTGGAACACTAAAGTGCTTTCAGCTGCACTAGTTCCTCTCAGGAAAAGTTACATCCTGTGTCTTGGCCAACCTCCAATCAACGTAAGGCTGTCTCATTGCCCTGCACTGTGAAACCCTGCATCAGTGGAACACTAAAGTGCTTTCAGCTACACTAGTGTATGTTAGAGTTGTATTTAATCTGTCCTCCAAACTGAAGACTCTTTCCCCTTTCACCATACACGTGCACACTACTGGTCCCTCCCCCATTTCTCTCTTACTATAGTACTCCTAGGTCAATTGCTTAAAACTACTTTTGCTTGGAAAAAGTTTACCTATGTATCTGCAGCCCATACTTTTTTTGTTTTTCTCTGCAGAAGTGGTCATCTTTTTCACTACTCTGTACTAGATTAGTAGCATAACATTTGGAGTTATTAGGAAAATACTGCACCACACTGACCTGGAATTAGCTTAGCTTGGTTTTCCTGTTTTCTTTTTAGCAGCTGGCCCAGTGCAGTTTTTCTGACTCACAACCTTGCATTACTTTGTGTCTACCCCTCTCCTCCACCTTGAACCTGCACACCTCCCCTCCCACTCCTGCTTAAAAACCTGATGTAGAAAGGCACCATCTTTTGACTTAACTTTTCTGCCTTGCTTCAAAGGAATCACCAGTAGTGTGCTCACATGTAAGTACACTTACTATATTCTACTAAATGGCTACTGCCCTGTTTTCAGCTCATATCCCCTGTCAGCCATCTGCATCCTTCTAATTTCACACACACTGCCTTATGCCAGTGCCTCCTTACCTCTGAGCTGGTTCTCAGCTTCACTGATAACTTACTGCTGGCTTTCTTCCTTCTGCTTGGCTCTACCTGCTCTGTTCGCCCTGTGGGCTCACTCCACTCCCCTACCCTGCCCCCAATTTCCACCTGCCCCCATGACTCCTACTTTTATTTCAACTACTCCCCACCCACTCAACACAGCCATCCAGTCAAAACCCTCCCCTCTTTGCCCCTCCTCCTTTCACCCACAGTAATTAAATACATCACTAATTAAATACATCACTCTTTCACTACCCCCTCTCACCCCACAGCTCTTCTCTCCAACTACAAATCCTCCCATATTAAACTACCTTTTTCCAACCATGCTTTCCTTACTGTTCCTAACACTCTGAACCCCCATCTCCCTCCTACTACTCCTAACAACTTTATACCATGCCAGCTCCTATACCTCCAATCAGTTTCCACTCTCTACTCCTTCCCATACTTCCACTCTCTACTCCTTCCCATACTTCCACACAAACCATCTGCTCCCTCACACAAATAATAATTTCTTTTCTATCTCCTCCTCACTGTTTCAGCTGAAGCCTCTGCACCTTTTTAATCCTAAAATTATTTCCACAACTGCAAAGACACTTGCTCTTAAACAAATACTAGACCATCCAGAATACCCTGACTCCAAACCAAAACACACTAAAACAATTTCCTTCAATAACCTCATCTTAGCTGGAGACAATCACCCCAACCCCGGACCTAACCCACCCACAAATAATTAGTACCCCCGTTCCTCTAACCTTTCATCCCCATACAATACTCTTACATTTTTCACACTCAATGCCCAGAGTCTCACCAGAAAGCACATCAGTTTCAAGCATGGCTAAGTCATAACCAACCTGACATTATAGCCATCTCTGAAACGTGGCTTAAACCCCACATCTCTGGGGTCTATATCAGAATATCGAAGTTTTAAAACTTCAAATGTTCTAATATTGACCCATTTTAATTGAACGCTAAAAATAGTGAAGCTGCAGAACATCAAATTCTTTCTTAGGGAAAGAATTCGGTTGGCCAGTTCCGTGGCTTTGCTATTTTCAGTGCTGTGGTGGAGATTTATGGGTCGGGTTCAGGTAAGTGTGCGATTGTGTGGTTGTTAGGATTAGGGTGCGGGTTAGGTGAGTTAGGGTTAGGGTGCGGGTTAGGTGAGTTAAGGTTAAGGTGCGGGTTAGGAGAATTAGGTTTAGGGGCTGGTTAAGTGAGTTAGGGTTAAGGCGCTGGTTAGGTGAGTGTGCGATAGTGATGGACCTTGGGGTTAGTGTTTGGGTTAAGGTAAGTGGATAGATATTAGTGTATGTATAGTTTAGTGTAGGGTTAGTTGTAGGATTATAAGTGTATGTGTGTGTATTGATGTTTTTTAGGTGTGCTTGTGTTGTGTGTATGTGTTTCGGAATAGCAAATTTTTTCCCAAGGAAAAAATTTGCTGTTCTGAATGTTTGATATTATGTGGTTTAGATATTTTAGGTTCGATGAAATAGCGTTCGCTATTTTCATCTTTCAATAACGTGATATAAATGCCATCTCTGACTCTGAAATCCTACCCTCTGGATTTCAAACTCTTAGATGTGACCACCCAAAGAAAAAAGATGGAGGTGTTGCATTAATCTATTCCAATCTAATTACCTTAATTCCCTACCAAACCCCATTCCTAAATTCGCCATTGCAGAACTAACAGCCGGTCTATTAAAAATGAACAATCACAAAAGCCTCTGTATCATCACCCTTTATATCCCCCCTGTAAATAACGTCTCAGCCCTTGAAGACATACTCCAATGGGCCTCAGCTGAAATTAACCTTGAAACTTACATACTAGGTGATGTAAAAATCAATTGTAACAAAATCAACAGTCCCATGCCCTCCCTGTCCATTAACCTTTTTAACTTTACTCAAGTAATCCACTTCATCACCAGACCCAATAAAACAAATCCCCCAGGATCCACTCTTGATTGGATCTTAGTCTCCCATCCAAATAAAATTACCAACTCTGGCACCATCCCTGACTCTGTTAGTGACCACCTCCCAGCATTCATTTACCGTGCAACCACCTCCCATCCACACCAACATCAATATATTCAGACTCACAACCTTAGTAAATTTGACCTCAAAACCTTCTCTAACTATCTCAAACAAATTAATTGGAACATTCTAAAAACCCTTCCACTTGATAAAGCCGTAGACCACTTTAATTCTACTTTCCTAGATGCTCTAAATTCCCTAGCTCCACTTAGGAAAAAAAGAATAAAAACTATAACTGCCCCTTGGCTCCCCAGCTCTACCAAGGAAAAAAGAATAGAAACTATAACTGCCCCTTGGCTCCCTAGCTCCACCAAGGAAAAAAAGAATAAAAACTATTAATGCCCCTTGGCTAACCAAAGAAACAAAGCAAATTATGCATCAAAGAGACAAATCCTGGAAGCTTTACCAAAAGAATAAACTTCCCGAAACCCTTCTCCAATATACACATCTCCATAACTTTGCAAAAAAGCAAATCTTCAAAGACAAAAAATCCTACTACACTAAGCTCCAATCAAACCATCCCCAAATCCCTAGGTTTTTTGGAACTCCATAAACTCATTCCTCAACCCAGGCTCCAAAAATAACCCATGTCCAGACCCAAGTAAATCTGACCTCAAATTAGCCTCAGTATTCAACTCTTTCTTTATAGAGACAGCATCTGACCTAACAAAAACTTTTCCCAACAATGACTCATCTCTCCTGCATTCCACCTCATCTATGTTTGAGCTTAAACCTGTCTCCACAAACTACATAAAAAGACTTCTATCCAAACTTAAACCCTGCTCCAATGCACCTGACAACATCCCCTCGTCTTTCTCAAGTCTGCTGCCGATGGTATATCTCTCCCAGTTAGTATCCTAATTAATAGATCTATAAAGGAATCCTATGACCCTAAACACTGGCATTCCACCTTTATTCTTCCTCCCCACAAGGGAGGCAAAAACACTAACATTTCAAACTTCTGCCTTACAGCCCTTCACTCTCCAATCTCCAAAATCCTATAAAAATGCATCCACCTCCAACTTATGCCATTTCTGACTAAAAAACAACTTCTTACCCCTACCCAACATGGCTTCTGACCCGGACATAGCACTATAACAGCCCTATTCTCATTCTTAGAAACTGTCAATCAAGCCCGAGATTCTGGGAACTTAGTATCCACAGTGCTCCTAGATCTCTCTAAAGCATTCGATACTATTTCCCATAAGCACCTTCTAAGTCATCTATCAAACTAAATTTCTCCCAAAACACACTTTCCTGGTTCTCAAGCTATCTGTCAGATAGATATCAGGTTGTGAAATGGAAAAAAGGCACCTCACCTTTCTTACCCACTCCTACCAGAGTACCACAGGGGTGCATCCTTGGACCAATGCTGTTTAATATCTTTATTAATAACTTTCACTCTGCTATTCTTAATGCCAAAGTCATCCAGTATACAGATGACTCTACACTTGTCTGCTCTGCCTCTAACCTCTCTGAACTCCAATCTAAAACTCAGACTGCCTTCTCAACTACTGAGATCTGGATATGCCAAAATCACCTTTCTCTCAATGCTAACAAATCTAAAATACTACTATTCACTCACTCAAAATCTTTCTCTGTTGATAAAAATTCCTTCCAAGTCCTTAGCCAAAACACTCTCAGATTGAAGTTGTTCCCTTTTCTTAACTTCTCTGTGTAACTATAGATGAACACCTCTAGTTCGACATCCATATTCAGCACAATATAAAGAAAACCCACCAAAAACTAGGTATGCTATACAGGAACAACCACTTCCTCTCTACTTCTACCAGGCATACTCTGGCCTCCTCTTACCTCCTTCCCTCCCTTCTGTAGGGTGCCCCACTACTAACTAACCTATCCTCTTCCATCACTTCCAAACCTGAAAGCTGTTATAACAAAATTTCTAAATTTGCCACCAAAGCCAAACATTCAATACATCACTGTGTTACCCTCCAATCCCTCAACTGGTTAGAATTCACAAATTACCTGGACTTCATCCAGCTCACTACAACACATAGGCTAATATTTAATCCAACCAAATGCCCAGCTCTAACCAACATCCTTCCCCCATACACCCCGAACAGAACTCTCAGATCCGAACACCAAAACTTGATTACTATCCACAAACCTAAACATCCTGCTGGACAACTTCTCCTCTCCTTCTCCTTAGGTAAGAAAAGGAACTCTCTTCCCTTCCATACTAAGGACAATGTCAAATACAAACAACTTCAAAACACAGCTTTACACCTACCTCTCCTCCAAACTGAAATGTAACTGCATTCTCCCTACCTAGAACTCTTTAACAAAAGACCCTGGGAGGGTATCCTCCTGAGTTCCTAAGCACCTTATGGCTGGCCATAACCTTCTATAGCTAATCCCCATATGACCTCTCACACTCTGTTAATATTGTAAATAACTTTTGACTTTGACTTTAACTGTGTGAATTTGTTAAAATGTATCTGCATGATATTTTTCCACTATGGTGCAATATTGCTCATACTTTGTATTATTTGATATGTATTTGTAGTTGTACCCTATTTTTATTGAACTGCTATCTTTACTGTAATCTGTTTCATGGAGCTTCTCTCCCCAGGAGGCCACTGAAAACATACTCTCTGGGCCCAGTGGACTTCCCCGGTAATCAAACTGGAAATAAAATAAATAATAATAATAAATAAATAAACACTAAACTCTCACTGAATTGGGGGATGATCTTTGCTAACTAAGATGGCCTGGACAATGAGCTCAGAAAACAGCCTCTAACAAACAACTAGGCCCACAACACAATCAGGAATATGGAGAATATTACAGCTACTACCTAAACTTTTTTAGGCAGAACACACTGCAGAAACACAATCAGGAATATGGACAATATTATAGCTACAACCTAAACTATTTTAGGCAAAAAACACTACAGGAATGTTTATCACAAGTGAGCCAATAGCTATGAAATAAAGTAAAAATATGCAGTATACAATAAAATTGCTATAAATATCTAGAATAAGCAATAACTACTACAAATAAGCAAAAAAAAAAAAAAAAAAAAAAAAAACTGGCTACTTATTGCTATATATCACAGATCAGCTGCTTCTCCACAGATAGCTCTGTGTGTAATGGCTGAAACATTCAAGTTAACTTCTTAACAGAAAGCTGAAACAACTTTAAAAAAAGCTCAAAAGAACCAGTGAGGTGCTTTCTCCAAACCATAGCCCTGGCAACCCCACCAGACATTGACCATAAACACTAAACTCTCACTGAAGTGGGGGATGGTCTTTGCTAACTAAGATGGCCTGGACAATGAGCTCAGAAAACAGCCTCTAACAAACAACTAGGCCCACAACACAATCAGGAATATGGAGAATATTACAGCTACTACCTAAACTATTTAGGCAGAACACATTGTAGAAATGTTTATCACAAACACAATCAGGAATATGGACAATATTACAGCTACGACCTAAACTATTCTAGGCAAAAAACACTACAGGAATGTTTATCACAAGTGAGCCAATAGCTATGAAATAAAGTACAAATATGCAGTATACAATAACATTGCTATAAATATCTAGAATAAGCAATAACTACTACAAAAAGCAAAAAATAAATAAATAAAAATAGGCTACTTATTGCTATATATCACAGATCAGCTGCTTCTCCTCAGATAGCTCTGTGGGTAATGGCTGAAACACTCAAGTTAACTTCTTAACAGAAAGCTGAAACCTGAAACAACTTTAAAAAACAAGCTCAAAAGAACCAATGAGGTGCTTTCTCCAAGCCATAGCCCTGGCAACCCTACCAGACAATGACCATAAACACTAAACTCTCACTGAAGTGGGGGATGGTCTTTGCTAACTAAGATGGCCTGGACAATGAGCCCAGAAAACAGCCTCTAACAAACAACTAGGCCTACAACACAATAAGAAATATGGAGAAAATTACAGCTACTACCTAAACTATTTTAGGCAGAACACACTGCAGAAATGTTTATCACAAACACAATCAGGAATATGGACAATATTACAGCTACGACCTAAACTATTTTAGGCAAAAACACTACAGAAATGTTTATCACAAGTGAGCCAATAGCTATGACATACAGTACAAATATGTAGTATACAATAAAATTGCTATTAATATCTAGAATAAGCAATAACTACTACAAAAAGCAAAAAATAAATAAATAAAAATAGGCTACTTATTGCTATATATCACAGATCAGCTGCTTCTCCTCAGATAGCTCTGTGGGTAATGGCTGAAACACTCAAGTTAACTTCTTAAGAGAAAGCTGAAACCTGAAACAACTTTAAAAAAAAAGCTCAAAAGAACCAGTGAGGTGCTTTCTCCAAGCCATAGCCCTGGCAACCCTACCAGACAATGACCATAAACACTAAACTCTCACTGAAGTGGGGGATGGTCTTTGCTAACTAAGATGGCCTGGACAATGAGCCCAGAAAACAGCCTCTAACAAACAACTAGGCCTACAACACAATAAGAAATATGGAGAAAATTACAGCTACTACCTAAACTATTTTAGGCAGAACACACTGCAGAAATGTTTATCACAAACACAATCAGGAATATGAACAATATTACAACTATGACCTAAACTATTTTAGGTAGAAAACACTACAGAAATGTTTATCACAAGTGAGCCAATAGGTATGAAATACAGTACAAGTATGCAGTATACAATAAAATTGCTATAACTGTCTAGAATAAGCAATAACTACTACAAATAAGCAAAAAAAAAAAAAAAAAAAAAAAAAAAAAACAGGCTACTTATTGCTATATATCACAGATCAGCTGCTCTTCCTCAGATAGCCCTGTGTGTAATATATATATATATATATATATATATATATATATATATATATAGTTATATATAGGTATATTTCTAGTTGTGTATACATAGAGATAGATATACCATCTATGGGAGGGAGAGAGACATTGACAGACAGATATGTATACATATATGTATCTATGTATGCATGTATAGACATATCTATATATAAAAGGTAATTTTGGCAAGGGGCATCAGAATCTGTGTAACTAAGTGTATGAGATTTCCCAGTAGGATTGTCAGTACTTATAAAATGATTTCAGGCCATGCCTATCTGTACTCCTCTCTGGGCTTTTTTGTGTTACAGACAATGACATCTGCCCTGATTCTGCAGTACTGTACTTCACTCAAATTGTCCATGGCATTCTTCAGCTGTCTGATGTAATTAATGTGTGGCACTGGTTAATAATGTTACACCATAAACAGACTGGCAGTCTGTAAAAACACCAGTGTAACAGTACCTCGCATCCGAAAGATGCAGATACTTCCAGATTAGAACTATCAACGCCATCACCTATGGTGACTTCCCTAGTCCACTGAATCACACAAGCTGCTAGACAGTAAGTAGTTATTCATCACACAATCAACAGCATAAATATGTACATTCTTATTCCTGCATTAAGTGAGACATACACTGTATGATCAATTACTATGTTACTCCCCTGAGATTGCCTGGACTGCTGATATACCATTGATGAGTTACTGTTACAGTAGTTATATCAGAACACTGCAGTGTTGGAGTGGGGGAACAACACTGCATGTTCTGCTGGGATACACAGTAGTCCAAATATCATGTAATCCCCCTGTTTAACATCTCCCTTGACTGATGTTGTGAATATTCTATGCATGAGGCCTAGTGATTATTAAAGGACACATGATAGTGGACTGGGTGTCTCTAGTCTCATGTGGATGTTACTTCTGAGCAAATAGCCCACTATATGTACTTGCATAAATGTAGCAGATCCATACATACCATACCATATCATACTAATCCTTACAAGTACTGCGTAGGTTAGAGACTTACCTTGATAATGCAGTAGTCAACAGAACTGTAGTTCAGGGCTGACTTTGTCTGATGCAAGCAATACACAGCCAATACTTGGATAGGTACAGGTTGTTTGGTTTGCCTGGCATCAAGTTAAATATATGTATGTAAGTTGAAGTAAGGTGTCAGTCCCCAGGTCCCTAGGTTGTTAGTAAATTTGCTATGTGTTTTCTCTTAGCCAAAGCCAGGATGTACTGAGCATGCCTATGTCTGCCTACAGGGACATCAGCAAGGGGTTCCTTCTCTGAGTCCTCCTGTGACTGTGGCTGTGGTCACCTAAGCACTGGTGGGGGCTGTGTATCCCTTTCTTTTGCTGATCCTGCTGCAGCTGTTTCCGCAGCATCAGATTGTGTAGAATAGCACATACTGTGAACATATATGCACATGTGGCTGGAGACTACTGCAGGGCTTCACTAGATATATTGAGGGATTGGAACTGTGACTTCATAAGCCCAAACACATGCTCTATGATGTTCCTAGTTTTTGCATGTGACTCATTATGGCTTTCTTCCGTGTGTGTGTGTGTGTGTGTGTGTGTGTGTGTGTGTGTGTGTGTGTGTGTGTGTGTGTGTGTGTGTGTGTACATTTCTGATGGGTGTCTTCATCCACATTTCTAGGGTAGCCAGCATCCCCCAGTAAATGGCCATGCAGGATGTCTCTGCTAGCAAACATCTGGTCCAGCTGTGATGCGTGCCAGATATGGAAGTCATGATAACTGCCAGGACTGCCAGAGCACAAATTCAGGACAATCCCCTGGGCATTGCACACAACCTGGAAGTTTATGGAGTGGTACCCCTTGTGGTTTACGTAAATTTTACCTTCTTCACCGGGTGGTACTTTCACATGTACATGAGTGCAATCTATGGCATCCAGTACTTCAGGGTAGTGTGCTACACAGTGCAAGTGTCGCATATTGCTGGCCTTCACCTCAGCATTGAGGGGAAAAGATATGTGCTCACTGGCATGTAATAGCAGAACATCCAGGAACTGGTGGAGTATCCTGGATGCAGATGCCTTTGAGAGTCCAATTATGTTCCCAGTTGGTCTTTGGAAAGTACCTGTAGCTAGTATCCTAAGGGCTACACATACCTTTGTTTCCATTGGGATGGGTTCCCCTATGTTGGCTCTGGGTCTGAGTTGAGCATGGCAGAGCTCATTGACTTCTTGTAGTATGCCCCTGTTGACCCTGTAGTGCACCACAATCTCCAGCTCATGTAGCTTCTGGAAGGTTACCCTGGGCCTGAACACTCTTCTTCTTCTCAGTCTAGGCCTACTGTCAGCAGCACCAGCAGCACTTTCAACACCTAGCACATAAAGATGTAGCAGACCTGTAGCAGACCTTAGCATTATCTCAGTTAAAATGCACAAGTTTGTACTCCAATGGTCCAGAGTATTGGGGAAAATCAGATTGTATGATGTATGCATACTTTATATAGCTCTGCTGTAGGTGCAGAATGTGTGATTGGCTTACTGTTATGCATTCCACCTGCCTACAATATAATTAACATTACTTAATGTCCCTATTTCAGTGAGTGATGCCATGCACAGCACCGGGCTGCTCCGTGCAGCATAGCTTATACAAAGGCTAAACTTTCTAATTGAATACATCCGATTTCAAGAACATGCTCAGCCAGGCAGCATGCCTCACAAACACACACACCCCTAAGCTTACAAGAGCTTAGAAGTGAGAGGACACACCCCCTGATGTCAGCCACATCTTGTGTAAGCATCAACATGGTGTAAGACCCTACACGAAGGGGATATGCAGACATGACTACTCCTTTCTGCTATTTAATAACCCCACCCTATTTGCATACTTATCCATGCTGACAGCCTAGAAACTACATTATTCATAGCCCTATCACTGTAGGAACAGCAGTAATGCACCATTGTAAGGACCCCACGCAAGGTCATATAATACATTTCTGTCACATACTATAAAATTCTATTTTTTCCTATTTTTTTTTCTATTAAGCATGTTTGAGCAGTATGGCATGTAACACAAACATGCCATGAATATTAAAACAAAAAAATGATTAATTTAACTTATTCCCTTTAATCATTCTGACAGACAAATAGTTTTGCTCATATGTGTATGTGGTCTTTCATTTACAGTTTTACACCCCCTTTTGTCTGTCTACACTCCTTTACATGGACTATAGGCACTGACATGGGGTCTGAACAGATGCCTTTCTGAATGTTGGATCACTCTACCTGCCTTATTTGCATGAGATTCACCCTCTTATGAGGCAATTTTCATGCCACATAATTTTCCATGTTTGCAAGTGCATGCGTGCCACTCAGCAGCTCTTACTGAATCTTAATAAGTTCATGTCCATGTAAGCATCACGGCGAGATGACTACATGAAAAAAAATGTAGGCTTTATTAAATTCCCCCAGAAAGTTTTGCCTAACTAACATTTTGTAAACAGCAATCCCTGCAATTTACAAACAGCAATCCCAAGACCATAAACAAAACCAGGCAAAGTAATTCATTTTTTTAATCCTTTTATTTGATTTTAAAACAAAACAGTAATCATTTATGCAATTAATTAATTAATTAATTAATTAATTAATTAATTACTTAACTAACAATTTCATGAAACTAAGTACATACTATTTACAAAATTCATAACAAAATTCAAAACATTTCTAATGTAATTAATACTTTTCTAATACGCTTTGTATTTTTTCCCCAAGCTAATAATTTGTCTCATTTTAGTTCTCATTCTTATAGTAATTGTTTTGTTATTGCATACTGATTTTGCTAAATAAATTCATTATTGAATGAGATAGTTGTCTTCATTTTCCAATTTTTTTGTAATGATTTTTCTAGCTGCTGAGTAAATGTTGCAAAGAAAAGGGATTTGTGATACTGAAATCATTTCTGGTGTAGGTGCAATAAATAATATAAGAGAATCTGTGATGCTACACTTATCTGATCACAATGCTCTACAAAAATTTCTGAAGTCGGTCCAAAATGGAAGAACTATTTTGCGACCAATTATCATACGTTGTCAGCAGTAAGATCTATCTCACTTTTCAAACATTTTGTGTTTTATAATTTATATATACCTGCTATCTTTTGAGGTGTGGAAATATTTCTATGTATAAATGTGCATGTAAAGTTTTTCCAGTATGTAGAGGATGTTGTTTTTACTGCTGATTTCAATATTAGTTTTTTATTATTATCCAAAATCTCTTCCTTATTAATTTTAGTTGAGTATGACCAGAGTGAGCTATCAGAGTAGGCAAATTCAGTTTTTAGGATTTTGTAAATGATTGATAATGACATATTAGATGATTTGCTATTAATGTTAGATAGAAGGTTTAGAGTTTTAGGAAACTGAGTATTTTGTGTATTGATTTTGTCTTGCATAAATTCTTTATATGTTTACAAATCTAACCAACTATTATTTTCTATGCAATAATTTGCAATCAAATAGTTTGAAGAATGTATTTTGTTTCCTGACAAGAATTGATGCCAATGTATAACCCAATTCTCCTTCAACTCTATCATTTTTTGACATTGAAAGATATTAGACATCCACTTGTGTAATCTATTGGGAATAATATTATTGACAGATCTTTACATATATAATTTGAGTTAATGAGTTTTTAAATAATAAAATAATTTGATTCCTAAATAGAAAGAGGATATATTGGCATTTTTCATTCAATATATAACCTTTTATCATCCATATGAATATATTTTCATCAATATTTATAAATGGCTTAATTATATTTTTATTGTTTTGTGTTATCAATGTTTCATGAATTAATTTCCAGCATGAGGTAAAACAGGAATCTAGCCACATGTCATCTGTTTTTATAATCATATATGTAATATATAATGCAATGTTAAGAAAATCTATACCTCCCTATTCCCAACCTAAAGTGCATCAATGTTGGCAGAGTCTAGGTTTTTTGGGTGCCACAAGAACTTTATTAAAATGGAGTTTAACTTTTTTATAACTGCTTTTGATGGGGGGAGTATTAGTGATCAGCTGATTTATAAAATCTTCAATAATACTCTCATTTTAATTAGAGTTAGCCTGTCCTAAAAGTAAAGAATAAGTCATTCCACGCTTCTGTTAATTTTGTTATAGTATTTATTAGTTTCTGATAATTAGTTGTTATTGATTATTTATAGGTTGATTCAATGATTATTCCTAAATATTTTATTTGCAGATTTCCCCAGTTAAAAATTTTAAATGTAGTCAACCTGTTTGGTTATTAGCAATGTCTTTGTTTTATTTTGATTGAATTTTAGCCCTGCTAGTTTTTCAAAGAAATTCATAGATTGCATTAAATGTTCTAGAGATGTTTTAACATTTCCACTAGTGATTAAAATATCATCAGCAAACAACTGGATTTTGGCTGAAAGATTTTCATTTAATTTATAAATTATTATATTTATATTGTGCCTTATGAAGTTAGCAAAAGGTTCTATTGCAAGTGCAAATACTAAAGGGGATAGTGGACATCCTTGTTTTGTTCCTTTTAAAACTTTAAAGAGATGAGATATGAAATAACCAATTTTTACATACGATATTGAGTTAACATAAATCTAATTAATTAGCACTATGAAGTCATTAGAAAAGTTACATTCTCTTAATGTTCTAAACAGATAGGAACAGTTTATTGAGTCTAAAGCTTTGTTTACGTCTAGGATTATTATAGATAATTCATTCTTGTTTTGTTTTTACAATGTCAATCAAAGAAAATAACCTAAATAAATTGTCTGTGCTTTCCTATTAATTATAAAGCCTGTTTGAGCTTTCTTTGTTAAGCAAACAAGTATTGAGTTTAATCTCTTAGCTAAGATCAACATGAATACCTTATAATCTACATTTAAAATAAATATAGAATGATAAGATGAACAAGAAACCAGATCATAGTTTGTTTTAATATGGGGGAAATAAGGGAATATTTCCAAGGGGCAGGTAGATTAGATGTATTCTTAACTTCTTCAAATATGTTTAGCAAGATTTTTAGATTGTTACCAGGCATTGATTTGTACAGTTCTGGAATTATCCCTTCTAGTCCTGGTGCTTTAAGTTTTATATGCTTATTTGTTCTTTTAATTCTCTAAAGGAGAAGGACTTATCCATTTTACGTATTTGTTCTTTTGATAGATTTTGCTGTATATTATATTTTAAAATCCATCTTTAAGATTATTCCTGCTTACTATTGGTTTTGCTTTGTTAATTTCATCATAATAGCTTCTAAAGCATTTTAATATGTCACTCAGATCTATAACTTTCTTTGTTTTATCTCTTTCTTGATATATATATATATATATATATATATATATATATATATATATATATATATATATATATATATATAATTTCCTTAATGTGGTTACTATTGTTCATGCATTTTGATTTAACCATTGTTTTATGTAAGCTTTTGGAATGTGTTGAGTATGATTGCAATTTAATTTTCTCTAAGTTAATAGAAATCTTGTGTTGAAGTACATTTGTATACTTCTTGCTTAGATTTTTAATTGAGTATTTACTTTTATATCATTAGATTTTATATTCAGCTTTAATTTGTCAATTTCCATTTGGAAGTTTGTTTATTCCTTATCCCAGTCTTTCTTATTTGCTATATAGCAGTTTTTAATTTTGCCATATAAAACTACTTTCAATGTATCCCAAATAATAGAATCAGAAACTTCTCCATTGTTGTTAAGGGCTATGAATTGATTGGTTTCTTTTAAGTACCATTATTGAAAGTCTTTTAATTTCATAGTATAAGCAGGTATCCTTTGACAATGGATTAAGTTGTTTTGGCTTGTTGTTAATTTAAGAGTTATACCATTGTGGTCTTACGGTGGACAAGAGAAGATCAATACCTCCTCTATCTTAGAATATATGAACTTTGAGACTAGGACTTTGTCAATATTCATTTGAGTTCCAAATCTATATAAATAATGTGTGAATTTCAAAGAAGTTGGTAGTTTTAGGTTAGATATTTCTCTCAGATTCATAGAATTTATGTAATTATTCAAGTGTTTTGCTACAGAGGAAATTGTTTTTATTTTATCATTTGCAGTTTCATTAACAGATAATGTACAATTAAAGTCTTCAGCAAATAATAATGTAACTTCAGCATGTGTTATAATAATATTTTGGTATTTTTAACATTATCGCACCCATACTTGATATCCACGGCAAACTAGTTCTTGACTTGATTGTACTATACATTTTTACTTTTCAAGACCCTGACTTGCAAGAAGAACAAAAATTTGCCCAAGATTGTATCTTGTCTTTGGATGACCAACAGAAATTACAAAGATTCCATTCTTGTAGAGGTTAAATAATATAAGGAGAGAGAGTGTGAGAGAGAAAGAGACAGAGTTTAGCAACTTCTGCAACTTGAATTGGCTCTATAGTTAATGATTCATAATGTACATCAGATGATTCTCAATCTTCTACTGTCATTGTACCAAAAAGCAAGTTCATGTAACCCTTAAGACGTCTTCTAGCCATGGTTTCAGAGAAAAAAACTAATTAAATATCCATTACAGGAAATTACTTCATTATAATTATAAGCCACAAACAGTTTAGAAAATGGTTTCACTACTGTGATGTTCACATAATTATAAATGTACATTGTAACATTAGTGTCACTGTCCTACTTTGGACACAATAGAGGACTTTTCGTGGGTTCTGTTCAAGCAGCTTTATTTTATATAAACACATCGCTATGGAAGTTTACTGACTTTAACTTAAGTAACTTGTATACAAACTAACAACTGTGATCACGCATGCTTTCACACTGGCTGCTCTTACAAAATGGCACTAGGGATTGCACGTGTCTGGAATTTATACATGCACTTACAGCCTTGACATGCATATTAAAACTGCAGCACACTTCATTTGCATTCTGATCTACATCCTCCCTCTTTGAGAAATAGATCACACAACACTATGAGTCTATTTAGCATGCAGAAATCACAGGTAATTCTTTGTCATGCATTACACACACACACACACACACACACACACACACACACACACACACACACACACACACACACACACACATATATTATACAGTTAAGTCCATGTTGCTGCGTATTTCACATTAGGTTTTGATACTTGCCGATATCATGTGACATAAAACTGGGAATTAGATTTAGCAACTGCAACTGTCTCTGCAAAATGTCTGACCTGTGGAACGTCCTGAAAATTTTCTGGAATGGAATTAGAATTTTGAACACATTCTGGTATGGAAACAGTGCCTGATTCACTCTTAGATTTGAAGTCTGCATCACAGAAACAATGTTGTGATGGTGATGATTACTCTAGTACAGGAAGAAGATGTTTATGGCTCCTCCTATATTCCACACCCTCGGAGTCTATCAAGTAGGATCTTGGCTTGGCACACATGCCTGTAATCTGTCCAATTTGATCAAAACCTTTCTGGATTTATACTGTCTCTCCTTCCCTCAATGGTTGAAGTAATCTGCTCGATCTGTCATAACTAGATTTCTGGATATTATGCTTCTTAACCAATAGAGCCTTGATGTTTTTATTGTTCCTAGGTTTTGGCTTCAATAAATTGGAAGTAATGGGTAGCACAGATCTAGTTTGCCTGCAAAGTAGTCTTTGAGCAGGTTAGCCAAGAATATCGCCACAGGGTATGTTTCTGAGATCAAACAAATTCAAGAACAGATCGGTATTGTCACACTTTGACCTTTCAAGTAACAGCTTTACACTCTGTACTGCATGTTCAGCTAGACCATTTGACTGAGGATATTCAGGACTACTAGTGACATATACAAAGTCCCATTCTTTTGCAAATTTCTGAAACAAATGGCTAGTAAATTGAGTACTATTGTCAGAAAGAACTTTATGTGGACTACCATGCACTGAGAAATGACATTTCAACTTAGTAATAACAGTACTGGATGTTAGGTAAGGTAGTAGATCAATCACAAACCAATTCAATAAGAGTCTACCAAAACCAAGTAGCATTGATTGTTCCACTCAAAGATATTAGCTGCAACTGTTGACCAAGATAGTTCAGGAACTGGACTTCACTGAAGTAGCTCTCTTTGCAAATGCGATCTACTACAATTGCATACCGAACAAAAATAAACTAATTTATCAATGTATTTTGGTAATGAAGGCCAAAATACTAAGTCTGTCACTCTTCTCTTAGTGGACGCGGATCCTGGGTGACCACGATGCAAAATCTGGATATATTCTTGTTGTAAGGAAGCAGGAACAACAAGTTTAGGACCTTTGAAAATAATGCCATCTTCTATCCAGAATCCATCTCTGTAAGGAAAATAAGTTTGCACTTCAGGCAGTACACTAGATTGCTTTGACAGCCATCCAACATTAATGTAGTCATTGAGATTCTGCAAAATTGGATCAGTCTGAGTATGATCTCTCAGCTCATCAAGTCTAGTGGTAGAAAAATTATGCACTGACATCGCATCAAAGTCAAAATTCCCTGGGTGAAGCTGTTCCGTCATATTTCTGTGTGATCTGAATAAGGTATCAGCCAGATAAAGCACTTTGTCTTTCATGTAGACCATTTTGAAATTTTATTTTTGCAATTTGAGAATCAGTCTTTGTAATCTTGCTGGAACAGAATGTATAGGCTTCTTTAGAATAGTAACTCCTAAATTAAACTATTTCTATGCCTCTCCTCCACATTTCAGCCTCTCTCTTTAGCTATTTTTCTATCTCATTCTGTCATCTTTCTGTTTCTCTTCAAACTCATCCTCATACTATCCGTGTTTAAAAAAAACAAAGTATGTATAAAATTTTACAGTTTTCAGATTTATGCGGTAAGAAATTTCTGCTTTGTTGTTGTTGTTGTGTCTTTTGGCTTTTCCCGGTTAGGGGTCACCACAGCAGAACTCCGGTCTGCTAATGATTGGCAGTAGATTTTACATGCCGAGTTGCCAGCTCTGATGCACGACCTTCAACAAAGGTACTCCCATTCACGCATGTCTCCACACAGAAGACGCTTTAGCTGAGAATCGAACAGGACGACGTCTTACTGTGAGGTGACAACGCTACCGCAGCACCACCACCGCAGTGTATACTTTGTTATTATAATTTTTGTTTTCATGTGTACATTTGAATTTTATGCAGCTGTTTTGTGGAGCTTTTCTCCTAAGGTCTCCGCTGAAACTGGGTCTCTACCCAGTTGGTCAAACCTGGTAAACAAATGTCAAATAAATAAATAAATTAACAAATAAATAACTGGAGGTTGGTGGTCAGTTTCAATCTGAATAGCTCGACCATAAATAAAATCATGAAACTTAGAACATGCAAATACTATTGCCAAAAGCTCCTTCTCAATCTGATCCTACTGCATCTCAGTTTGGGTTAATGTTCTAGATGCATAGGCTACTGGTCTGTCCTCTTGAATTATAACTGCGCCAAGACCAAGTTTTGAAGGATCACAGGAAAGAGTAACTGGTTTGTTCACATTATAGTATCTTAAGGTAGGTGGGGTGGCAGTTTTCAGCTTAAGGTCTTCAAATGCCTTCTGGTGCTGTTTCAACCATGACCATGCAACATTTTTGTGCATTAGCTCTCTTAAAGGTGCTGTCAAGTCACCGAAGTCTGGTATAAACGTGCCTAAATAGTTGACCATGCCTAGAAAATGTAGAGCTTGTACATTATCTGGTGCTGGCATCTCAAAAATAGCTGATTCCTTGGTCAGGTCTGGTCTCAAGCCTGTGCTCATGAACAAATGACCTACATCTCTAAATTCTGGAAGTCTGAATTTGCACTTCAGAGGATTGAGCTTCAAGTTTACTTCACATGCTCTATCTAGAACTTTCTTGAGGTTTCTGTCATGCTCTACTTCACCATTGCCACCAACCAATAAATCATCTACTATTATGGTACAAGGATAACTTGACAAAATTTGCTCCATTGCGCACTGAAAGACTTCACTTGCAGAATTAATTCCAAATGGCATCCTTAGGAATGTGTATCTGCCAAACAGAGTACCAAAAGTAGTTAGACATGAAGATTTCTGATCAAGCATCACTTGCCAAAATATATTATTTGCATCCAAGACAGAGAAAACAGTAGCATTTGATTTTAAGGCTGTGAACTCTTCGACTTTGTGCATTGGATGACATAGTCTTTTTAATGTTTTGTTCAGATCTCTTGGCTCAATACAGATTCTGATTTTGTCTGAGGCTTTTTTGTGAGCTGCTACCATGGACAGCACTCATTCTATTGGTTCTGTGACTGGACAAATCACACCTTGCTTCACCATTTTATCCAACTGAGTCTTAACTTTATCCTGCATAGCTATCAGAACTCTTCTTGCTGGTCTGAGTACTGAAGTGACCTCTGGGTCTAACTTCATGGAATACACAACTGGAAGTTTGCCTAACTTGTCATCAAAAACATCAGCATACTCTGAGAAAATGGCTTCAGAAAAATTAAAACTCGGAAATGCACTTACGTGATGGACTTCTTTAGCAAATGAAACCAGATTCATTGTCAAACTATCTTTGAGACCCAATAAAGATTGCACTTGCCTTCAGACTACATAGGGTAATAAGTTGTAACAGTTCTCGGCCAAATAACATGAAAGCATCACTAAAACATAGGTTTGAATTTCTTCACCTCCATAAGCAACAAGTCTCGCACTACTGGCTACATTGAATTGTTTGTTAGTTCTCACTTTAGCAAATGTGTCTGCTGATATAACATTACACCAGTGTCTGCTTTAAGCTCTGTGGATTTTCCATTAATCTGGACAGTACAAAACACTTTGCTTCTTGTTAATAAATTCACTTCATCAACTCTTTCATCAAGCACTGATACACCATCTACATAGAAAGCTGTCAGTGTCAGCTCTGCTTGATCAACTTGCTTCTTTATGTGACTTTCTTTGCAACTGTATGAAGCTTATTGATTTACAAAACTCTTGCAAATGGTTCCATTTTTTTTGCATTTGTAACATTGCTGACCAAATGCTAAGCACTTCTCTTTTTAGACTCATGATTTGCACAAAATTGCGACAGTTAACAATAAAGCTAGACTTGAGTTTTGATGATTCATGCTTGTACTGCACTGAACTTGAGTGTGCTCCTTCCTTAGAACTTACTGGAAAGCTACATGGCTTCCCTGGTGAACCATTAGGGGCTGTGACTGCCATGTGCTTGGGCCTAGTTTTGTTTGATATGTGTTGCATACTATCTACATTTGCTCTGGAGCCAACTGAAACCATGCTGTTGTCATTTGCAAGTATACATGTGTGTTTTTCTGTCACCTCATGGATTTGACAAATCTCTATGGCTTTACTCAATGTTAAATCACTGTCACAAAGTAAAATCTTTCTCACAGCAGCACCATTAATAACACACACAATCTTGCTCTTTATCAGCTCATCTTTTAAGTCACCAAACCAACTAGTTTTAGCTTTGTTTCTCAGGTCAGTTATATAAGCTGCAAATGTTTGCCCTGGTTTCTGATCTCTTGTGTAAAACAGATGCCTCTCTAATGTAATATTTGTCTGGGGGTTACACATTTCTCTGAACTTGCACTTCAAACACTCTGGGTCTTCTCTTGATTCAGCCTGTACAACAATATGATGGTTTTCACTTTCTCCGTCATACACTGCAGGTGCATACACAAATGAACATTCATTCTATGGCCTCTGACCCAGCTAGGTTTAGCAACATGAATGCCCTGGTGCATGCATCACTAACTGCATAAGCTGCATGTATAAAACCATCTTACTGTTGCTCAGATATTCTACAATTCTCTGCAATCTTCTGATCAAATACAAGTGGTAGAGGCTTTCCAAATCCATCTGCCATATTAACACATACCAGTGAAGGTTTTGCAAATAAGTATAAACATACACTCATGCACATATGCCAGAAACTTATGCCAACATTTGTAACTTTGTCCAATGCCTTTGTGCTTCTAAATTTATAGCTTTGGGCTTTTCAAAATAATGCTAATGTGCAAACTCATAGTACCTTTGAATAATTGGACTTTGCGAAATAAACTTCTCTGTTACTTTAATACTCTTGTAAAATACTAAAGTAATTTATCATCGTTTTAAGAAACATCTCAAACAACTTTACGATGCAAGTGAAATAAATTCTTGGGTACTGTAATACTCTTGTAATATCGTTTTGCAATAAATCACCTCTTATCAGTGTAAGAAACATATCAAATAACTGCATTATGTGAATAAACTGGACCTATCTTGCCCAAAACTGAATAACATTTTGATGTAGTTGCACTTTGCGAATAACTTCATGCAGCACACTGAAATGTCCCCAAAATGGTGATACCTTGCTAGGCAACTCTTTACAGTGCAAGAAACACTGTGTATTGGTGGCAATTTGCAAACAGACACACCCAGCACAAGAAACTTTTCAAAATGGCTATACATTGACTGTATTTCATGAAACAGTTCACTTTGTACACAATAAACTCTTTGAAATGCATGAACAGTTATAAGCACACACTGTAAGCACTTTTACACACTTTGAGATACTTCAAATAACTTTAGCTATACCCTTGATACAAAACAAAGTTGTAGTTAAGCCAAAACATAGCACTTTGCCAAAACACAAGCAGTCACCTTGTCTTATTTTTGCTTAATGTGCCCTTTATCTGCCCTTATTATATTCATTTTGCTCGTTTAAGCCCTTTTCATGCCCATTGTACTTTTCTTGTGTTCATTTTACTCTAAACATGCCCAGTTTTGCTTTAAACATGCTCGTTTTACTTTAAACATACTGGTTTTTGCTTTAACCATGCTTTTTTGCTTTACTGCTAATAATTTTATCAAATACCTTTATTTTTAAGCATTTCTTTTAGCCAACACACTTTTATTGCCTTCTACTTGCTCAGTAATGTGGTTTGTGCCCTTGTAATGCCCTGCTTTGTCTCTTTTATCAGATTAACAGTTTGTGCTGCTTCTCATTACCTTTGATTCTTTTCTGGCACTTTCTTTGCTTGTTTTTCTTAGTTTTACCTTCACTATCATCTCTGGACCTCATGGTTCTGGATTTTATTCTCTTCGACTCTGGTTCTGACACCATGTCACTCTCCTACTTTGGACTCAGTAGAAGAGCCTTCATGGGTTCTGTTCAAGCAGCTTTATTGTATAGAAACACAAGGTCTACTGACTTTAACTTAAGTAACTTATATACAAACTAACAACCGCAATCATGCATGCTCTCACTCTGGTTGCTCTTACAAATGGCACTAGGGATTGTACGTGTCTGGGACTTATACATGCAATTATAGCCTTGACATGTTTCTTAAAGATACAGCACACTTCAATTGCATTCTGATCTACAATGAGGTTCAGGCAAACAAAATAAAACCTTAGTACACAGTATCATTAGATAGCGGTTGACAGAATGCAAAAAATCCATGTAAAGATGTAATCTATAACAGGGCAATAATATGAGGCATGAGGAAATGTGTATGAATCATAAAACAAGTTTATAATTATTCACACATCTCTGCAGAACAATATAAATGATAACAATGCAAAGACTGTATAAGGATGGCATACCTTCACAGGGGAAAAGAAGTGGGAAAAGGCAGAAAACAGTGCCAACAATCAGAAATAAAGAGATACATTTTGCATGGTCATATAGTTCATAACCCAAGGACTCAAAGTAAAAGATGTTTAGTGATTGAATCATACAAGAGGAAGCAAATGAAAAAAAGGGAAACAGTGATACTGTCATAGACACACATGCCCACCTTTATAGAAAAGATATGCTGTCATTAACCTCTAACACACAAACACACACACACACACACACACACACACACACACACACACACACATATATTATACAGTTAAGTCCATGTTGCTGCGTATTTCACATTAGGTTTTGATACTTGCCGATATCATGTGACATAAAACTGGGAATTAGATTTAGCAACTGCAACTGTCTCTGCAAAATGTCTGACCTGTGGAACGTCCTGAAAATTTTCTGGAATGGAATTAGAATTTTGAACACATTCTGGTATGGAAACAGTGCCTGATTCACTCTTAGATTTGAAGTCTGCATCACAGAAACAATGTTGTGATGGTGATGATTACTCTAGTACAGGAAGAAGATGTTTATGGCTCCTCCTATATTCCACACCCTCGGAGTCTATCAAGTAGGATCTTGGCTTGGCACACATGCCTGTAATCTGTCCAATTTGATCAAAACCTTTCTGGATTTATACTGTCTCTCCTTCCCTCAATGGTTGAAGTAATCTGCTCGATCTGTCATAACTAGATTTCTGGATATTATGCTTCTTAACCAATAGAGCCTTGATGTTTTTATTGTTCCTAGGTTTTGGCTTCAATAAATTGGAAGTAATGGGTAGCACAGATCTAGTTTGCCTGCAAAGTAGTCTTTGAGCAGGTTAGCCAAGAATATCGCCACAGGGTATGTTTCTGAGATCAAACAAATTCAAGAACAGATCGGTATTGTCACACTTTGACCTTTCAAGTAACAGCTTTACACTCTGTACTGCATGTTCAGCTAGACCATTTGACTGAGGATATTCAGGACTACTAGTGACATATACAAAGTCCCATTCTTTTGCAAATTTCTGAAACAAATGGCTAGTAAATTGAGTACTATTGTCAGAAAGAACTTTATGTGGACTACCATGCACTGAGAAATGACATTTCAACTTAGTAATAACAGTACTGGATGTTAGGTAAGGTAGTAGATCAATCACAAACCAATTCGAATAAGAGTCTACCAAAACCAAGTAGCATTGATTGTTCCACTCAAAGATATTAGCTGCAACTGTTGACCAAGATAGTTCAGGAACTGGACTTCACTGAAGTAGCTCTCTTTGCAAATGCGATCTACTACAATTGCATACCGAACAAAAATAAACTAATTTATCAATGTATTTTGGTAATGAAGGCCAAAATACTAAGTCTGTCACTCTTCTCTTAGTGGACGCGGATCCTGGGTGACCACGATGCAAAATCTGGATATATTCTTGTTGTAAGGAAGCAGGAACAACAAGTTTAGGACCTTTGAAAATAATGCCATCTTCTATCCACAATCCATCTCTGTAAGGAAAATAAGTTTGCACTTCAGGCAGTACACTAGATTGCTTTGACAGCCATCCAACATTAATGTAGTCATTGAGATTCTGCAAAATTGGATCAGTCTGAGTATGATCTCTCAGTTCATCAAGTCTAGTGGTAGAAAAATTATGCACTGACATCGCATCAAAGTCAAAATTCCCTGGGTGAAGCTGTTCCGTCATATTTCTGTGTGATCTGAATAAGGTATCAGCCAGATAAAGCACTTTGTCTTTCATGTAGACCATTTTGAAATTTTATTTTTGCAATTTGAGAATCAGTCTTTGTAATCTTGCTGGAACAGAATGTATAGGCTTCTTTAGAATAGTAACTCCTAAATTAAACTATTTCTATGCCTCTCCTCCACATTTCAGCCTCTCTCTTTAGCTATTTTTCTATCTCATTCTGTCATCTTTCTGTTTCTCTTCAAACTCATCCTCATACTATCCGTGTTTAAAAAAAAAAAACAAAGTATGTATAAAATTTTACAGTTTTCAGATTTATGCGGTAAGAAATTTCTGCTTTGTTGTTGTTGTTGTGTCTTTTGGCTTTTCCCGGTTAGGGGTCACCACAGCAGAACTCCGGTCTGCTAATGATTGGCAGTAGATTTTTACATGCCGAGTTGCCAGCTCTGATGCACGACCTTCAACAAAGGTACTCCCATTCACGCATGTCTCCACACAGAAGACGCTTTAGCTGAGAATCGAACAGGACGACGTCTTACTGTGAGGTGACAACGCTACCGCAGCACCACCACCGCAGTGTATACTTTGTTATTATAATTTTTGTTTTCATGTGTACATTTGAATTTTATGCAGCTGTTTTTGTGGAGCTTTTCTCCTAAGGTCTCCGCTGAAACTGGGTCTCTACCCAGTTGGTCAAACCTGGTAAACAAATGTCAAATAAATAAATAAATTAACAAATAAATAACTGGAGGTTGGTGGTCAGTTTCAATCTGAATAGCTCGACCATAAATAAAATCATGAAACTTAGAACATGCAAATACTATTGCCAAAAGCTCCTTCTCAATCTGATCCTACTGCATCTCAGTTTGGGTTAATGTTCTAGATGCATAGGCTACTGATCTGTCCTCTTGAATTATAACTGCGCCAAGACCAAGTTTTGAAGGATCACAGGAAAGAGTAACTGGTTTGTTCACATTATAGTATCTTAAGGTAGGTGGGGTGGCAGTTTTCAGCTTAAGGTCTTCAAATGCCTTCTGGTGCTGTTTCAACCATGACCATGCAACATTTTTGTGCATTAGCTCTCTTAAAGGTGCTGTCAAGTCACCGAAGTCTGGTATAAACGTGCCTAAATAGTTGACCATGCCTAGAAAATGTAGAGCTTGTACATTATCTGGTGCTGGCATCTCAAAATAGCTGATTCCTTGGTCAGGTCTGGTCTCAAGCCTGTGCTCATGAACAAATGACCTACATCTCTAAATTCTGGAAGTCTGAATTTGCACTTCAGAGGATTGAGCTTCAAGTTTACTTCACATGCTCTATCTAGAACTTTCTTGAGGTTTCTGTCATGCTCTACTTCACCATTGCCACCAACCAATAAATCATCTACTATTATGGTACAAGGATAACTTGACAAAATTTGCTCCATTGCGCACTGAAAGACTTCACTTGCAGAATTAATTCCAAATGGCATCCTTAGGAATGTGTATCTGCCAAACAGAGTACCAAAAGTAGTTAGACATGAAGATTTCTGATCAAGCATCACTTGCCAAAATATATTATTTGCATCCAAGACAGAGAAAACAGTAGCATTTGATTTTAAGGCTGTGACCTCTTCGACTTTGTGCATTGGATGACATAGTCTTTTTAATGTTTTGTTCAGATCTCTTGGCTCAATACAGATTCTGATTTTGTCTGAGCCTTTTTTGTGAGCTGCTACCATGGACAGCACTCATTCTATTGGTTCTGTGACTGGACAAATCACACCTTGCTTCACCATTTTATCCAACTGAGTCTTAACTTTATCCTGCATAGCTATCAGAACTCTTCTTGCTGGTCTGAGTACTGAAGTGACCTCTGGGTCTAACTTCATGGAATACACAACTGGAAGTTTGCCTAACTTGTCATCAAAAACATCAGCATACTCTGAGAAAATGGCTTCAGAAAAATTAAAACTCGGAAATGCACTTACGTGATGGACTTCTTTAGCAAATGAAACCAGATTCATTGTCAAACTATCTTTGAGACCCAATAAAGATTGCACTTGCCTTCTTCAGACTACATAGGGTAATAAGTTGTAACAGTTCTCGGCCAAATAACATGAAAGCATCACTAAAACATAGGTTTGAATTTCTTCACCTCCATAAGCAACAAGTCTCGCACTACTGGCTACATTGAATTGTTTGTTAGTTCTCACTTTAGCAAATGTGTCTGCTGATATAACATTACACCAGTGTCTGCTTTAAGCTCTGTGGATTTTCCATTAATCTGGACAGTACAAAACACTTTGCTTCTTGTTAATAAATTCACTTCATCAACTCTTTCATCAAGCACTGATACACCATCTACATAGAAAGCTGTCAGCGTCAGCTCTGCTTGATCAACTTGCTTCTTTATGTGACTTTCTTTGCAACTGTATGAAGCTTATTGATTTACAAAACTCTTGCAAATGGTTCCATTTTTTTTGCATTTGTAACATTGCTGACCAAATGCTAAGCACTTCTCTTTTTTAGACTCATGATTTGCACAAAAATTGCGACAGTTAACAATAAAGCTAGACTTGAGTTTTGATGATTCATGCTTGTACTGCACTGAACTTGAGTGTGCTCCTTCCTTAGAACTTACTGGAAAGCTACATGGCTTCCCTGGTGAACCATTAGGGGCTGTGACTGCCATGTGCTTGGGCCTAGTTTTGTTTGATATGTGTTGCATACTATCTACATTTGCTCTGGAGCCAACTGAAACCATGCTGTTGTCATTTGCAAGTATACATGTGTGTTTTTCTGTCACCTCATGGATTTGACAAATCTCTATGGCTTTACTCAATGTTAAATCACTGTCACAAAGTAAAATCTTTCTCACAGCAGCACCATTAATAACACACACAATCTTGCTCTTTATCAGCTCATCTTTTAAGTCACCAAACCAACTAGTTTTAGCTTTGTTTCTCAGGTCAGTTATATAAGCTGCAAATGTTTGCCCTGGTTTCTGATCTCTTGTGTAAAACAGATGCCTCTCTAATGTAATATTTG